>NC_083776.1:25256658-25556658 GCF_963514075.1 Conger conger | reverse complement strand
CATTTTAAAACATAAAAGAATGGACAATGAGCAGCGTGCATAGTCTTATTTACTGTAGAAATTTGCACGGAAGGCATATTTTGTTTGGAAAAGGCATTATGGAAAAACGGAGTTGATAAAATGTATTTTTAAAAAGGTCCTCTTCCATTGTTTTTTGAACTGGGGTCCATTACCGTGTGAGGACCAGATCCAGAACCTGGTTTGGTCCCAGGTGATCCAGTGCCCCTTTCCCCTTCATCCCTGTCCTTCCCTCTGGGTTTCTGAAAACAGTGATTTATAAAAATGTATTACATGAATTTAGGTGAGAAAATATATAAGCTTCCAAATCAAACCAATGTTTAAGTTTCATGTTGAATTTAATGCCTTGCCTGTATTTGTCCAAAGCGGTGTCAGAGCTATGGAGAAAAAAAAAAAAAAAGGATACAATTGTAAGACGGAAATTATGAATAATAAAAAATTAATATCTGGCATTATCACTCAGGGCTGGTCAGCTTTCTGGCTTCCTCTGG
Organism: Conger conger; assembly: GCF_963514075.1. NCBI lineage: Eukaryota > Metazoa > Chordata > Actinopteri > Anguilliformes > Congridae > Conger > Conger conger. The sequence goes on along the minus strand of NC_083776.1, from coordinate 25,556,149 downwards.
TATTGTGGCAAAATGTGGCTGTAAAGTAATTTAACCCAGGAGCATGCACCATTAACCCCCACTATCTCCGCACCCATACGTGCAGGAGCCTGTGGGGGAAGACTCGTTACAACGGGGCAACATCCTTTACGGCACGGGAAGGTTTCAGAGGGCACAGCCTGTTAGGCCCTGACTTTCTCCTGAACCCCCCTTTATTGCTCTCTCCCTCTTTACTCAGTCACTAAATGATGTGTACAGCACTGGATGTTTCATGACAAAGTCAGTTTAGATAATATTCATGTTTGGTATTATTCTGATTGTTTCAGTGCGACTGGTGCAATGGTTTTATTTCTGCAACAGCAAACCCTGGACATCATAACCAACCAGGAACCAGAGGAAAAACTGTGTGGAGCTCTGCCCCAGTGAAAGCCATGTGCCTCAACCCCCCTGCGTTTCCTGGGGAGGCGTGGCTCCAAATTACAGATGGGTGACCCATTTTTAGGGTTAACATCAAAGGTCAGATTTTGGATTTAAGGACAGCAAACTAAGCAATCTGGGAGAATGCAATCAGCCTCCCGTGCACACAGTGCACATAATTTCTACGTACAGGGTGTCTGTAGCCAGACTCCCGTATGTAGCTTTTATTACCAGGTATGACTTTTGAGACTCCGTAATTTGGTTTCCGTTGTAATGTTTTTTGATTTGGAACTAGTGTGCAATTACGTGTATGTAACCTGCCTGGTAAAATAAATTGTTAAAACTTGATCTGTGTGGTTTCGCTCACTGACACTCAAAGTTATACAGGGAATGCTTGGTTTACCCCCTCGAACTGGTCTAGGGAGGATGAATATTCACGCTTAATGTATCACGGCGTATAGCACCCGTAGACCTATGATGGTAAATCCCTCGCCTCCGCGTGGTAGTTCATTCATGTCGAGCACAGCCGTAGCTAGGTTGGTCTGCTTGGGTCCCTAGGCTGTAAACGGATATACCCAAGAGTAGCTATTCCTGCGACCTCTGTGATGACTACAGATAGCTAGTCAGTTCGTGAGACGTGCACATAACGCGCGATGTGACATGCGGCGGTACCAGCAGAGGACTGTTCGGAGAGTAAATCTCAGTCCAGGATTCCAATAGCGATCAAGTCAAAATTATCAATAAGAAATCTACCTAATGTGGATAACTAATCTAAATGATTATTCTAAAATGGAGTCAGATAAACGAAGGTGAATATATTGGCCCTATTGTGGAGATTCTTGGTCAGCCCGGACCAGTAAAGAGCGGAAGGCAGAGTGGTACTCCTGTCTTTGTATCATGGTTTATTTATTGGCTGATCTAGACTCTCCGCATAGGGGCCACTAAATTTTAACCCTATTAGTATTCTTTCAGCAACACCAGAAGGACAAGCACGCTGATACCTTCAGCCCTCGCTAAATTCCGTCTTTGGGTTAGCGTGGGGTTTTACACAATTATTTTTTTTTAAATCACAAACACAAGAGGAAAAGATTTATTATCACAGTATATAATAAGCTGACAGCACACAGTGACATAGAGAGCCTCTTTTGGAGAACCACCCTAAGAACAGAACTCACCTGCTGGGCTGCTCGGACTCATCAGCATTATATATGGTGGGCTCGTAATCGTCAAACTCTACCTGCAAAACAACACAGGTCAGCTCTCTGCCTTTCAACATCAGAAACACATCGGACAGGGCTGGTGTTAGATCAAGGACAAATGTGCCTTGTAATTAGAAAAGTCAATCCGGTCATTAATTCATTATTGCCGTACAATTAGACCGCTAAAGTAACTGAAATCAGGCACCTCCCAAGGCACCATCTCCTCTGGTACAGGGAACCGGTCCACAGTGCTGTTAGGGTACCGGTCACAACGGGCGTTGACGTGGTATTCTCCAAAAGTCTTCTCTGTCCATTTCTCTCTCATGGATACAGCTAGGTCAGGCTCTGTGATTGTTCTTCGCAGTGCTAGACCAGAGAACGGGTCCAGTGAATGGTAAATGGTTGGCATTTATATAGCGCCTTTATCCAAAGCGCTGTACAATTGGTGATTCTCATTCACCCATTCATACACACACTCACACACCGACGGCGATTGGCTGCCATGCAAGGCGCCGACCAGCTTGGGGGTTAGGTGTCTTGCTCAGGGACACTTCGACACAGCCCGGGCGGGGGATCGAACCGGCAACCGTCCGACTGCCAGACAACTGCTCTTACTGCCTGAGCCATGTCGCCCAGTGAGTTATCGACATAATGACAACTGATCTTATCTGAACGATAACTGCTGATGGCAGAGACGAAAACTCGCTGGTAACGTTTGGCTGAGGAGGCACACTGGATCCCTCCAAGGAAGACGCATTAAATGCAGCATTACCCACCAGACAGATAACAATCCAACTCACACAACACAGGGGCTTCTTCCTTCGTCACGTAACCATGGGATTTGAGGGCGTCCATTATCCACTGTAAGGCTTTAGTGGACTGGGAGACCTGCCAAATAAAAACGCTCAGAAACTATAGAGGGCAAATGAGAGAGTAAAAGGGTTCAAATTATTCAACAAGGGTTCCTCTAACCATAAACAAACAAATCCAAAGAACCCTTTTATTCTGAGAGGTTACATGGAGACACCAGGCACAGGAGTTGGGAAATGGGTACAGGTAGACTGCCTTTCAGTATTTGAGGAAAAGTGCACAACAGATTTATCAAAAGCATATCAACCTGCTGCTCCAGGTGGACCAGCCTTTTCACCATGGCAACAGAATCCTCCACCATGACTCCCACCCTGGAGAAGATAAGCAAACACATTCATCCATCCATTATCTTAACCCGCTTATCCTGAACAGGGTCGCAGGGGGGCTGGAGCCTATCCCAGCATACATTGGGCGAAAGGCAGGAATACACCCTGGACAGGTCGCCAGTCCATCGCAAGGCACACACACCATTCACTCACACACTCATACCTATAGGCAATTTAGACTCTCCAATCAGCCTAACCTGCATGTTTTTGGACTGTGGGAGGAAACCGGAGTACCCGGCGGAAACCCACGCGAACACGGGGAGAACATGCAAACTCCACACAGAGAGGCCCCGGCCCACGGGGATTTGAACCCAGGACCTCCATGCTGTGAGGCGGCAGTGCTACCCACTGCACCATCTGTGCTGCCTAAGCAAACACAATGCAAATTCATACAAATTTTATTAAAAATGACACGCAAACCTCCAAAGCAGTTCCAAGAGAGTCCTATGAGACCATTGCTTAGGAAACTGGTATTATTACTCAGTTCTTATTACACTTCTATTCAGTCAACAAGGAACCGTTATTAGGAATGAGGTAAATATATTGTGAACTGACAAGTGTCATATATGAAATCCTTCTGCAGCAGCAGTTGTGTCCCGCATCTGTCCCTCCCCGTTATGCTCCAAACACCTGTCCCAACCCTTCCATTGGCCACACTTCCCAACCTTTTATGTTAAGAAAGACACAGGGGCAAGGATGTCCTCTGTCCCCTTTGTCTTTGTTCTTTTTAACATTTAACTGGCATTTTCTTTCAGACAATATCACAACATCAATGGTTTACAGACCTCTTCAATGGAGCACAAAATAAACAATGCTGATGATATACTTTTGTATTTAAACTAACAGGGAAATCAAACTTCTCTTTTTCATCAATTTAATCAACTCCCAATAATCACTGGAACATATATGTGCATTTTCTAGAAAAAGAAATCTAATACTTTTGTATTTTCAATTTGAACCTTCCTTCCCTCCACTTCCTGGAAAGCTGGATTTTAATTTCGATTTTACATCATCAAGTATCAGTGGGCATGTTCCTCATAGTTCAAATGTCAGTCAGTTCCCGTGCAATCAGTGTTCTTTCAGGCAGTAATTTGATCATACATTTAGTCAATAAGGGCCCAAAGCCCCCCCCCCCGTGCTGTGAGCCCATACTTGTCAGAAGTGTCCTGAATGTGACGCTCCATGCTCTGGCTCAGGTCCCTCCGGTTCTTGGCCAAATGATTCTCCTTCATGAAGGCTTCCCATGAGAGCATGTCCTCTTCCTCCGACTGTGACAGCTGTTCCTCTGAGCGAGGAAGAAGAGGAAGAGGTCATGGCAGCAGGTTAACAGCGTTGACACAGCTGTTGCTAAGAGACGGCGGAGGTTGTTGTTGTGGGGTGTGTACTGTACTCACTGAACCGCTTGAATTTTTGGGGGTCCTTGCAGAGCACGACCCTCTTGAAGAGGATGTACACATGGCTGAGGAAGATGAAGGGTGGGGGTGGGGTGGGGCAGCTGTGGTATTCTTTGATCATTCCGTAGCGCTGAAACTTCCAGATCCTGTCAGTATTGTCCTGCACTTCCTGGAATGTGTAGCTGCAGAGAAGAAGGGACGGAAAAAGGGATAGGGGCAAAGGGATAAATACTGAAAGAGCAAAGGAGTATGTTAAGAGTGGAATGATTGTGGTCTGGGTTCCACCTCAGGTGGGAAGGAGAGATGATTCATAGTAGGACAGGGTTAAGAGATCGTTCAGGATGTAGGGGAGGAAACGTGAGGCTTTTGAATCACATAATGGATGGAGGCACCTTATGATTCATATGACCCAATCAAAATGATTTGCTTCAAACCAGGGAGTTATTGATTGCTCTGCCAAGATTACTATATGGAGTTATCACTGTCTTGTAAATCATTCTATAAATAATATGAGCACTGCACAGCTACAACCTGTAGCGTAGTTGTTAAGGTATATAACTGGGACCTGCACAGCCTTTGGGCCCTTGAGCACGGCCCTTAACCCTGCATTGCTCCAGGGGAGGATTCTTTCCTGCTTAGTCTAATCAACTGTATTTCACTCTGGATAAGAGCGTTTGCCAAATGCCGTTAATGTAATGTTATAAACTAAGTAACATGTAGTGTCCCGAGTTGATTACTTTAATGTTCCGCTCAGCATTTTCCACTGTCTGTCTATCTATGGGTGTCCATCGAGGCTGTCTGAGAGCCTGATGAGTGTTTTTGTTTTCGCTGCCTGCCCTCATTTCACGACGTAGTATTCCTCTTGTCCTCCCTAGTTCCCTCCTTGTGTTTCCTTCCCATCCCTGTCCTCTCTCCTCTGCCCAGGCCCCTGCTCTCACCAGAGAACACAGCCACCCCGGCTGCCCTTTCCACTGCCTTCTCTTTTTCCCACACACCCAGAACCTCTGGCAGAGGAGGTGGCACAGGTCTCCTCATCTCATCCTCATGGAGATCTAGTGTCTTCTCCTCATCCTTCGCCTTCTCCTCTTTTGAATTTAATGCGGTTTCTGTTACTTTGCCGTGCAAACTGTTTATTATTGTTGTTTATCGCCCCCCCGGGTCCTCTGGGGAGCTTCTTGGATGAGATGGACATCCTCCTTAGCTCCCCCCCGTTCAATGACACCCCCCTGATCCTCCTGGGTCACTTCAACCTCAACTCAGAGTCCACCCAGTCTACCTTTCTCTCCCTCCTTTCTTCTTTTGACCTTACCCTCACTCTTTCCCCTCCCACCCACAAAGCTGGCAACCTTCTTGACCTCATCTTCACAAGGAGCTGCACAACAACCAACCTCTGACCACTCCTTCATCTCTTTTTCTCTTCCACTCTCCTCTAACACCCATCCATCTCTCCCACCATCCACTGTCACCTGTCGGCGGAACCTATGCCACCTGTCTTCCTCCACCCTCTCATCTACAATCCTCTCCTCCCTACCATCCGCAGAGTCTTTCTCTCGACTGTCTCCCGATGATGCTGCTACAACTCTCATGTCCTCCCTCTCATCTTTCTTTGACTCACTGTGTCCCCTCACCACCAAATTAGCTCGGGTCTCCCCCCCCAGTCCTTGGCTTTCTGATGCTCTACGAGCTGTCCGAACCGAACTGCAGGCAGCGGAGAGAAAATGGAAAAGGTCCTATCTCCCCAGTGATATGGCTTCCTTCCATGCCCCTTATCATCTTTCCATTCCTCTCTCTAGCTAAATTTTCCTTCTTTCACTCAAAAATTAACGCGGCCGCCTCTAATCCCCGCAAACTGTTTTCAACCTTCTCCTCTCTTTTGGCCCCCCTCCCCCCCACTCCCCTCATCACACACACACCTGATGACTTTGTCTCCTTCTTTGAAAAGAAAGTCGACGCCATTCGCAATTCCTTCTCCCAACCCTCTCCCCCCGCTGACCCTCCTACCTTCCCCAACTCGCTAGCCTCCTTTTCTCCCCTCTCTGACTCCAACACATTGAAACTCCTTACATTCCACCACCCAACCACCTGTCCTCTTGACCCCATCCCCTCTCCCCTTCTACAATCTATATCCAATGACATTCTCCCTTTTCTCTCCTCTCTAATCAACACCTCCTTCTCTTCCGGCACCATGCCCTCTTCCCTGAAGAGGGCCAGAGTCACCCCCCTTGCTCAAAAAACCTACTCTTGACCCCTCTCCCCCGAACAACTACCGGTCTGTCTCTCTTCTTCCTTTTCTCGCTAAAACTCTGGAACCGGCGGTCTGCTCCCAACTGTCCACTTATCTTCTCCAGAACAATCTCCATGACCCCAACCAGTCTGGCTTCAAGAGTGGCCACTCCACTGAGACCGCCCTGCTCGCAGTCACTGAGGCACTCCACTCTGCTAAAGCCAAATCCCTCTCCTCTGTCCTCATCTTCCTTGACCTGTCGGCCGCCTTTGATACAGTCAACCATGAGATTCTGCTCTCATCGCTGTCTGGGATAGGTGTCACAGGGTCTGCACTCGCTTGGTTTTCCTCCTACCTCTCTGGTCGCTCCTACCAGGTGACTTGGAAGGGCTCAGTCTCGGACCCTCACCCCCTACAAACTGGAGTCCCTCAGGGCTCCGTTCTTGGGCCTCTCCTCTTCTTGCTATACACCATGTCTCTTGGTTCTGTTATCTCTTCCCATGGCTTTTCTTATCATTCTTACGCTGATGACACCCAACTCTTTATTTCCTTCCCCCCCAACACCCAAGTCACCACACAGATCTCTGCCTGCTTGGCTGATATCTCTGCGTGGATGATTTCCCACCACCTGAAGCTTAACCTTGCCAAAACTGAGCTTCTCTACATCCCTGCTAAGTCCTCTCCGTCAATCGACCTCTCACTGACTGTTGAGGACTTTGTAGTTTCCTCCTCCCATACGGCAAAGAATCTTGGGGTGACTCTTGATAACTGCCTCACCCTAGCTCCACAAGTATCCACCACTGCCAGAACCTGCAGGTTCTTTCTGTATAATATACTCCGTATCCGTCTCCTGACAGAGAAAGCCACCCAGCTCCTAGTCCAGGCGCTCGTCATTTCCCGCCTGGATTACTGCAACTCCCTCCTAGCCGGTCTCCCAGCGTGTGCCATCAAGCCCACGCTTGGCTTCCTATTGCCGCACGCATCCGTTTCAAGGCCCTAGTGTTGGCATTTCAGGCTGCTAAGGGGATTGCCCCACCTTACATACAATCCTTGATCACTCCCTACTCCCCAGCTAGACCGCTCCGGTCTGCCAGCTCTGGTCGCCTTATGGTTCCCTCTCTACGTGCACCTGGTGGCCGAGCTGCACGTTCATGCCTGTTTTCCGTTCTGCTTCCTCAGTGGTGGAATTACTTGCCTACCACTGTCAGGACAGCAGAATCCCTCCCCCTATTTCGATGCAGACTCAAAACACACCTTTTCAAACTCTACCTTAGTCCTCCCTCCTGATTTCCCCCGCCCCCCCTTTTTGATATCCCTATCCTCCTTGTCTACCCAAAAAAAAAAAAAAAAAAAAAAATGGCACTTATGATGATGACTATATGTTTAGAATAGCATTCCATATGTATTTTCCTCATTATGGATGTGATGCTTTGACTTGTTGTAGAACCTATGCACTTGTAAATCGCTTTGGATTAAAAGCGTCTGCCAAATGACAAAAATGTAAATGTAAAAAATGAGTCTACTCCAGTCAATCAGATCACAAGAGCACCCATTTCACTCTGATCTGTAATCTCACAACAACTTCTTTTCGAATAATAACCCCATATTAAAATGATAATCTGTAACCTTGAATGATTGTCACACTTTCCACAACCAAAAAGGAGTTGCAGGTTGGTGTCAGGCTGTCGTGAGCCACGGACCCCTTGCCGAGCTCAGACCTCACGTTCCCACGAGCAGTACCCCATGAGGAGGTGTCTCGGGGACGAACTCAAGTACTCCGAACGTTCTGGAGCCCTGGTAAGTTCTACTGAACTTCCAGCCCAGTCTCGAAGTGAAGGGTGTGATGCAAATCTGGAATACGATGTCCTGTATTCAATGTATTCCTCTAAAGAATCTTTATCACTTATGATTATAGTAAGATATATTTTATTATAATCAATCAAAAGAATAGAGTTATACAGATTACAGTGTAAATATCATCTTTCAGTTTGCTGATCACATGCAAGTTACATATACCCCTTTAGCTCTTTCTAATTTACCTTTCCACCATGATGTTTAAAAGTCAAGGTACACCCCTCAAATACCCATCATCCTCTTTGGCCTTTACCTTATCTTATGGCTCCCCCTTCACGGAGATAAAAGCTACTGAACTTCCATTAATACAATCGGTACGAACACCCCTAAAGTCTACTACTTATTTATATCGTATATAGTATCTTAATAAAAAATAAAAGACATAAAAATGAAAGGAAACTTATAACGTTGAACTTCTATGTACTACTTTTCCTACTTTTACAAGTAATATAGATTATAATTACCACCCATGCCCTAAATATAGCCATCTCGTTTTCTGCGGGATTTGATCCCTCCTCCTTGCTGGTGATGAGCTCTTTGAACAGCTGCATTGGTTTGGGAATCTGGGGCAGGATCAGGACCCAGACTTTCGAAAGACGTGACTTTGCACTTCGTACTTCTCCTGCCTGTTGTATGGGATGTGCACTGGTATGTCTTCGAACACGTCGGGGGTTTTTCAGTGCTGCCGCAGCATATGCTTCTCCTCACTGACACTGAGGTTAGGGGGGGGAGGCTTCAGGTTCTTGCGTGGGTCCAGCAGGAAGGTGTTCTGTAGCGTGGAGGAACCCCGCATCCCGTCTGTTGGCCTCCAGGTGCAGTTCATGGCTCCAAGCATGTCGTAAAAGCCCTTTAACTCTTTCACCAGCTTTTCTGTATGATGAGGGATGCGCATGAACACCTCTTCGACATCAGTCCCGCTGCCACAACTCTTGGGCTAAGTCCGCACCGCGTACATCACTCTTCTCCATATCCAGATCCTGGAGTGGCGCGCAGAGGGAGCGCGCCACTCCAGCTTCACTACAGCTGTCTTGCGTTGCTCTCTCTTCAACAGCTCGTAGATATCTTGTGAAGCAAAATTCTAAGATGCTATCCTAAGGTCTAAAAGCTTATTCCTTATATATCTTTTTTGCATACAAAAGTGTACCTTTTTGATAAGAAATGTCCCCAATATTTCAAGCGGGAAGACATTTATCTCTTATGTAACTTGTTTTTTAATGACCATATTCATCATTTCTGTTTTTCCCACTGTCATTTTCTCATACCTCAAAAGAAATTTCCCCAATACTTTATCTCATGTGCCCCTCCGGTTTGGGAATTTCCACCATCTTAATATACGAGTGGAAAAACACTAGCTTTTTTTGTATTTTTTTAAGGAACCTGTTCATCACTGGTTTTTGTCTCCCTGTCATAATCTCTCCTTGGACTCTCTCCAAACTTTGACTTCATACAAGCCAGAAGTTAGTGCCCTCCACCATCTCAACACACTCTTCAGGTGCCCCTCTCCGCGGCGCCTTAAGGGATCTACAAAGGACATCCAGCCAATAGCTGAGTGTAAATCATCCTCCAACTCTTCTATAGTCAGTCCTTTGAATCTATCCGATAAATTATTTGTGCTATAATCAGGAAGGCCCTTGAAGCCTCTTAATCTTCTTTCGGTATTGACATCCCTTCCGTTTTCCTTATTTTTTTTCTTTAGCCAGGCATTGTGCCCCTCCCCTGTAGGGTTGGGGTATTCTCAGTCAGAACTTTAACCTTGCTCCTTAAAACCCTAAATCTAAGTCCCCCGACTTCAGACTCCTCTACTGACAAGTATGGCTGCTCATTATCTCTGAACCACATATTTTTCTTCTTACGGGCGTTCTTACTACCACCTCAATGGCGTGTGCGAGGGGTTAACAATGCATTCCTTCCTATCCCCCGTCAATCTCTCATCAGGGGGGCCTAGGGCAGGGTCCTCGACAAGGCTTTGGAGAAGCGGTGGGCCAGGGCACTCACTTGAAGATGGCGATGAGCAGGTTAAGCAGCAGGATGTGGGAGAACAGCAGGTACACACATAGCAGAATGATGGTGAGCCACTCGGGGAACACTGGTGTGGAGTCAGCATTCAGAACTGGGCACTTTGGCTTCAGAGGGTCAGTCGCATTCACAGTGCACGTGCTCATGTCAAACACCACATCTGTACCACACAGATAACAGGATCTGATTGAAATCACGTTCACATTTTAATGGCTAATTTCAAAGGACATTTATTTGATTGCTGTTAAGGCCAGGAAACACCAAACCGACGGTCGGCCGTCAGACGTCGGTGGCGCCCTGTCGGCCGAGTCTTTCCGGTGTGTCCCGTTTTGGAGGGCTCCGACGCCGATTCAACATGTTGAATCGGCGTCGGAGCCCCTGGAGCCGTCGATGAGAGAGAGCTCTCTGATTGGCTGTCCAGCTAGCAAATCAGTGCATGAGAAGAGAAAGGGAAGCGACGAAAGCAAGCCATTCCAAAGTTACTATCACTACCAGACATAATTTTCGATTAGTATTACTAAATAGCGAGAGAACAAGGAAATTGCTGCAAACTGTTTGTTGTGAGCGAGACAATGGCTGCTTCTAGGTCCAACGCAATGCAAACGCATTCCCCGGTCTTCCGGTTTCCATTTTTTGAAAGACAAATACAGGCTACCGCCACCTGCTGGTGTGGAGAGTTATTACCTCTCACGCAGGCGCAGAAAGTACGTGCAACTCGGCCGTCGGCGGACCGTCGTTGCGGTGTGTTCGGCACAGCCAACATTAACGACGCGTATCGACGCGAGGCGATCTTTGTCGGCGCTCAGCGGCCGACCGTCGGTTTGGTGTGTTTTCATAGGATTAGCGAATGCCAGTCAGTATTGACTACATTAAGAACAACATCAAGACTTTTCAAGGACAATAGGAATCTTGCACATGACTGACCGACATCTGACTCCGAGGTCAGCATATCACAGTCCAGCATATATAGCTGTATGTGTTGGACAGTTTACTCACTGTCAATGTTGGTGGGGAGATTCCCGAATATGATGAGGTAAGGCTCGTACACCGCACCCCTTATTATCCAGTTCAGCCTTTCCTCGTTGTCAATCAGGATGCCCTGCTTGGCAACCCCATAAGCCACCACCCAGATACTCAGCAAGAACATGAAGAAGAACAAGTCCTTCATCTGGTGAAGTGAGAAAGAGACACCAGTCAATCTTTGGGAGCTTAGCAAGCAAATCCATTTGCCCTTGTAGTACCATTTCTTATTTATTATTACATATTTTATGAACAGGATTCCTTTGCTGAGTATGATTCCTATATACTGTAGCCTCCAACGTTAAATATCATGACAATAGTCAAATATTTCTATTTCTATTTATTTACATTTTATTATTCATCATAATTTATCAAGACATATGAATTTACATATCCATTTTTTCATAATGAGAAAAGTAACTTGGCTTGATGAGAGGTAGGCAGGGCCTCAAACAATCAAACATCAAATACTCCCAGTCACTTACACCAAAACTAATAAATAAGCATCCTTGACATCAAGATCTTGTCCCTACATTTATCAACCAATCCAGTGAAAAGGGAGCAGTCTCCAGTGTTGATGGAGGCACCCAATCATTGGTGTAGCCTTTGCCACCTGTTATCAGTGGTTCAAAGAGGCAAAACAGGTTCATGAATCCTCACTCTCATATTTGCGCTCAAATGCACTCACCATTCTCTTGACAATAATGGTCTTGGGGCCTAACGTCTTGTTGATGGTGAATATGGCCATGAGACGCAGGCAGAAGACAATGAAATCAATGCAGAGGATTATCTTTCCAGTGTAGAACATAACAGTGGTTAACCTAGAGGAAAGGTTTGGTGCCGGAAGAGAGGGAGGTGTTGATTAGAGAGGAGAGAAAAGGGAGAATGTCATTGGATATAGATTGTAGAAGGGGAGAGGGGATGGGGTCAAGAGGACAGGTGTTCGGGCGGTGGAATGTAAGGAGTTTCAATGTGTCGGAGTCAGAGAGGGGAGAAAAGGAGGCTAGGGAGTTGGGGAAGGTAGGAGGGTCAGCAGGGGGAGAGGGTTGGGAGAAGGAATTGCGAATGGCGTCGACTTTCTTTTCAAAGAAGGAGACAAAGTCATCAGGTGTGAGTGATGAGGGGGGTGGGGGGGAGGGGGGGCCAGAAGAGAGGAGAAGATTGAAAACAGTGTTTAGTGTTTAATTGAAATACAGAACCACAAAGGTTATATTGTATATTGTAACATAGATATTGTACTTGTGAAGGGACAAGATTCTCTTTATAACATTTCTCATAGCTGTGAATGGTCAGCTCGTGTTAAGTGAAACCATCTTACCTGCAGGCCAGTCCAATAATGAAAAGAAGGATCGAAAGTACATCAAAAATGTTCCAAAGGTCATTGATGTACATCTTGAACTTCCTCCGGAAGCCAAGTCCATCAGGATCATCAAACAGCTTACCACAGGGACACAGAACTTTGGGTTAACTGTCAGTTATCCTTTTGCAATATGTTTCACAATTTCCTGAGTAGATCAGATTTGCTACACCATCCTCTTAATGTCATTCTCTACATATTACTCCATTAAAACCTATCCCCACCAAGACCTAATGAGAGATACGGTAAATACCTGAAAAAACAAAAACATTGAAATTAAAAGATTAAGCTGGTGTATGACATACAGTGCCCTCCAAAAGTATAGGAACAGTAGAGTTAAACTTATTATTTTGCCATATACTTGGCATTTGGATTTCAGATAAAAAATGAACAAGAGATAAAAGTCAAATTGACAATCCCCCCATTTTCAGCTGAGCAAAAGTAAGCTAACAGATTAAAAGTTTTGCCCCATATTTCTGCACGTGTGCTCTCATTTGCTGTTCGTCCACATATTTTCTGTCTTGTTTAACAACTACCTTGAGGAAGGAAGGAGCTCTAGGCTGAGTTAAGGTGGACCTAGGAGTACTGAGGCCCTCTTGTGAATAAAAGCCTGGCTCAGACTCCCTACAGCTTTGATCAAGCATAAGGGATAAGACAATGTTCTACCGATCTGTATGTGGAACTTGCTCTTGGCGCTGCTGTGTGTCTATTTCCCGCATGCCGTTTCCAAGTTTGACAGCCGCATTATGTTTACTTTGGTATAGTAAGGTGTTTCTTTTTGTCACTTTCAAAACTCATTGTTTTCCTTATCGTCTGTTATTGTAAGTCTGGTTAAGTCTCAATATGCCGCTGTCGGGATAACACCCTTATCAGAGAGAGCTTTGCACATCTCCGATAGTCAGGGGATCTACGCCGGAGTTCCTCATGGCGGATTCGGATTTAGGTTACTTCCACATAAGTATCCTGCCCGAGATACAGTGGAGTCAAGAAGCGCACTGTATTTGTTTCAGTTTTAGTACACGTCTGTTATGATGTTTTTCACAAATTCGAAATACACGGTTGTGGGAGACCGCCCATCTCAGTGGAGTGTTTCGCGAGTGCACAGATACTCGCCGACCGCCCAGGGTTCTGTGCTTGACAACCCTTGGAGCAGTAGGTGCATTTAGTTGCCTCATTGTAAATCTCCTGCATGGTCAGTTGGGCCTAGATGAGTGTCAGGTGAATCTTTGTGGGTTTCTGACTTCCCTAAATTGAAGTGGTGTATATGGTCGTTGGAGTATCGAAAAGGAAACAACAGACCAACAGCTAACACCGTCAAAACAAAAACAGCCCATACTGTTTCCATATTTCTGGAGGCCACTGTATAACACATTGTTTACAAACCCCTGCTGGCCTCCCATTCCAAACTGACCTGGCGCATCTCCTCACACAAAAGCGAGGCCAGCCACCCATATAGCAGGTATTCTTTCCAACAGGGTTTAGTCTGGAAGTCGATCATCAGCACATAGGCAAAGAGCCACAGGAAAACAAAGTAAGACACAATGTTCCAGTAGAACTTGATCTGTGCTGAGCTGAAGAAGCTGACCAAACGTGATGTACAGGTAAGTGGCTGCAGGTCTGTTTTCTCCATATAATCCCTAAAGGGAGAAGGGTGGAAAAGGGGGTGACCAAGTGTATAAATTACCCTAAGTTCTCTGTGTTTTTCAGTAAATATAACTGCTCTGAGACCAATGTCGATTCAATCTTTTTTTAGCATGAACAAGTCTGAATTTAAGTAAGGAATCCTAATCTACAGCTAATGTTATTCTACTTTTACCTTTGGAGATGAATACTATTTCAGTTCCTTTCTTAATGATGAAAAAACAACCCAGTGGTTTAAGGAAGCAAGGTACAAATCACAAATCAGTCATGTTTATACTTAAAGTAATTATGTTATCTGACTATCTGGCTATCTTTCATGTAACCAGACCAAATGTTTACCGGATCAGAGATGCAACTGACCTTTTCACAGAGGATGTCCTCTCCTTTCGCCGAGTCTCCCTGTGTATGTCCTCATCACGCCTGCAAGACAGGAACTCATCATATGGGGGGCAACATTGGCTCAGGAGGTAAGAGCAGACATCTGCCAGTTGGATGGTGGTCAGTTTGATCCCCCCCCAGTTGTGTCAGTGAGCATGACACCTAACCCCCAATTGCTCCTGATGAGCTGGTTGGTGCTTTGCATGGTGGCCAATTGCTGTTGGTGTGTGTGTGTGTGTGAATGAGAAGCATCAATTGTATAGCACTTTGGATGAAGGCAATAGATAAATGCAGACATTTATCATTCATCAATCCACATGATCATTCACCACTTTGTAGCAAAAAATGTCTTTAGATTTCAAATGACATCATTATTCTCAGCTATACTAATTTTCTTCAGCAAATCCTTGAGTCTTTCTCTATTAAAAGTGCAGTCACCGATCATGGAGATAGGTCCGTTGCTGCCATCAAGTGTCAAATCTCAGTACTACAAGCTGAAAGAACACACTTTCTGGAGATTTGTCAGAAGTGTAGTGGTCCTCTAACAATGGAGAGTGAGGACAATGACCTGAAGGTCAGCAGGCCCGTGTAGATCAGAGGGGGGAACAGCATACATAGCAACATCTTCCACTGGGGGTTGTCCACTGCCAGCTCCCCATACCAGATCTGCGTCAGCAGCCCCTGGAGATCAAATGGGAAATTAACCCTTTAGACACCCGGGGGAAACAGTCAACATGTCTATGACATCCCATAGCCTTCCAAACAATGGGCTTCATTTCTCAATATGTATGTGTGATTGGAAACAAACGGAAATTTGCGCCAGATTTACCAAACAGGAGTGGACACAGCTTTTTTTGTATGTTAATAAACACCAATCAATCGTAAACAAAAGGCGCACACAAACGTTTTTTATTCAGCATAAATTGATGCCCCTAAGGTCAACGGAAATCAATTTCAGGCTATTTAAGAGGAAGATTCATTTTATGAATGTGTGTGCTACTGCTACTTTGCAACTTGTCTTTGCGAACATGAAAATATATATTCAAACTAATTGAGGATTTAACATCTTCTATGCCATGATGTTTTCTTATAATAAACTTGAACGTGAACTCGCCGTTATTGTTTGTTGTTTATTCTGTTCAAAGACGGACAAGGAAATTAAAATGATTGTCCTGGAGGAGAAACATAAAGCGATGTGCCAAACCTGAAGAAGATCCACTGGGATCATAACATTGTCTACTGTGTGTAAGGAGCATATCAGGCTTCCTTCCTTTCATCCAAACTAACGTCTAAACATAGTTAGTTGGTAATTAGCCTACTTTTGTTTATATAGGCTACATAAACTACATATGTGCCACATAGGACTGGAATAAAAGCAGTGTAAAATGTGGAGCCGAGTCCTACCCGTCCATTGATCTACGCAACGGAGATATTGCTGTTTTTGTAATCTCTGTCTTGAGCTCCACAGACTGTGGAACATCCATCCATTATCTGAACCCGCTTATCCTGAACAGGGTCACAGGGGGGCTGGAGCCTATCCCAGCATACATTGAGCGAAAGGCAGGTTGCCAGTCCATCGCAGGGCACACACACCATTCACTCACACCACACACTCAATGTGCAATTTAAACTCTCCAATCAGCCTAACCTGCATGTCTTTAGACTGTGGGAGGAAACCGGAGTACCTGGAAAAAACCCACGCGAACACGGGGAGAACATGCAAACTCCACACAGAGAGGCCCCGGCAGACTGGGATTCAAACCCAGGACCTCCTTGCTGTGAGGCGTCAGTGCTAGGGGCGACATGCCTCAGGCAGTAAGAGCAGTCGTCTGGCAGTCGGAGGGTTGCCGGTTCGATCCCCCGCCCGGGCCGTGTCGAAGTGTCCCTGAGCAAGACACCTAACCCCTAAATGCTCCTGACCAGCTGGTCGGCGCCTTGCATGGCAGCCAATCGCCGTTGGTGTGTGATTGTGTGTATGAATGGGTGAATGAGAAGCATCAATTGTACAGCGCTTTGGATAAAGGCACTATATAAATGCCAACCATTTACCATTTAACCACTGCACCATCCGTGCCGCCCAGTACTGTGGAACAGGTAAAATAAAAATGGATGAATGAATGATGAATGAATAAAACTGGAGGCAAAGTTGTAAAATTATAAGAGAGACGTTACTGTCTGGGATTATCAAGGAGTAATATATTTCTACTGTCCTGTGTCAGTCTACAAGAAGGACGGAAAGCAGAGTTCTGGCTCCAGTGTGTTGTACAAACTGAGGAGGAGGCAGTCGGATGTGACTTGTGAGCCTCACCAAAGAAATCGGCTCGGTCTTTGAATATGCATTATTTCTGAAGTAGGCTACGCCATGCCCCAAATACTCTAATAGGCTAAAGCAATAAATGTACCTGTAATGTAAATAGAGGCCAGGCATATAAACAACGGTTAGGAGCTTCTGGAAAGGCACAGCCCAACAGGCTTACATGAAACTGCTTATCTTGTGGGTTCTTGGCTTGGACCAACCTGTACTCCAGCATGGGCTACAAAGCTCTTGTCATCAGCCTCCACAGCCAAGCGTAGGCAAGTGGTCCCGCCCCAGGATGGAGAGATTCGAATCAGCAGCTTCTGGGCACGCTGCACATCCTGGCTGTAGCACTCACTGAACACACCTGTAGGGTGGAGATGGGGTTGTGCCGAGGGGGGAGGGTGGTTGGGAAAACCATGGAAAACCACAGCTGGAATTAATAACCACAATAGTCATTGATGTGAATGGTCAAACTACTGCTATCCAGTATGTGAATGGATTATCAGATTACTTCAGTAAGAAGATAATAGAGGCCACCAATCTAAATGTGAAAATATTTTAATGGTTGAGGTACCAATGGCCTGTTTCTCGTAGTAATCAGCCAGCTCCCGCATCTTTTCTGCCTCGTCATCCTCATCAATTTCCTTCTTTGCCAGCTTCTTCAGGATCTTGCTAGCAGCTAGCGCAGCACACATGCTGTCCCTGCACTACACAGACAAACCCAACAGGAGCACAATGCTCAGCTGCACGGCACACACTGTGCTGCACAGAGAACTCTTAGCATGTTCATTCCCAGAGTACCAGCGACTTCTTGACACTCTTACTGCTAACCTTTAAATCTTGGAACCCATGCAAAAGCGATTATTTAGTAAAAAGGATATTTACATAAATTTTTACAGAAATGCACCCTAATATAAACCAGACTTCCCTGGAGTCTTCAGATCACAGCACAGCCACCCTCTCTACCAGTGTGTTGTACCTGTTCCCAGGCGATCTCAGCCAGCTCCTTTCTGTTCTGCAGGATGGCCCAGAGGAAGAGGTCCCTCCCTGGGTAATTCTTTGCAGGCCCTTTGGGTGGAAACTGAAAAAGCACGGCGTGGCAAGTCATAACAACCCGGTGATGCGTCAAGAGCAAACGTTCGACAGGCCTTTTCTGACCGGCTGACATTCACTCACCTTGACACTCCCCATGTCATCCTTGGGCATTTCAATGCATGCCTGGCCATAGTCAGGGGGGTAGATGGGCTTGGTGAAGCCACCGAGGTAGTAGAGCACCTCATGGGACACGTGGCTGAGACACATAGAGCTCTTCTGGCTTTTCATGCGCTTGGCCAGCCTGCGCTGGAAGATGCAGCCCATCTCCAGGTGGTTGTACAGTTTGAGCAGGGTGTCCTTGGTCAGGAACTTCCTCAGGCACACTCCATTCTCCAGCAGCAGCTTCACAAAGTCTGGCTTGTGGCCAACCAGGGCTGAGCGCATAGCCTCGTGCAGGTCACTGGACTGGTGTACAGTGGAGTAGAGTACAGTAGAGTAAGCTTTTTCTAACCTTCACTCAAATGAACACAAAATAAATTATATCTAAGTGACTTTGACCGTGGAATGATTGTTGGTGCCAGACAGGGTTGTTTCAGTATCTCAGAAATTGATGATCACCTGGGATTTTCATACACAACAGTCTCTAGATTTAGCTGAGAATGGTGCGAAAAACAAAAGAAATTCAGTGAGCAGCAGTTCTGTGGGCAAAAAACATTGTTAATGAGAGAGGTCAGAGTAAGGGTCATATTAAGTATGAGCCACACCTTCCACTGGCTCTCCTCAGTGAAGATTTCGCTTGTTGCTATGTCCGAACAGTTCCAGGCTACTGCCAGCTTCAGCTTCTGCTCCCAGGTTTCCAGGCCCGGAGAACCACTGCTCCGGGAAGCTGGGAAAGAGGAGCACTGAAAACATGGAATCCTTCTTGGAATATACAGAACTGCAGATAGGGCTCTCAGATGGATAACTGCTAACAGCTGGACAGGTTGTATGCACAGTGTTAAAATATCCATCTGCTCTGATGGGAATGGAGCATACAGTAGAAGTCTAAAAAATAAGTCTAATAAATACCTAATAAGGAAGAGGTTAGAGTGGCTAATGTAAGTCCTGACACTGGAATACTGTACAGGTAAGTGAATTTGTGATGGGCACAGTCTTTATATCTGTGTAGGTGTTGTTATCTTTGTTGTTGTCTTTGCAGATGACAGTTATCTGTACCATTAATCATCATTTTTTTATTGATAAGCATGAGACATTGAGCTATTATTATGGCAAGATGGGTTCTAACTCAATTTACTCCTTCTCACGATGCAGATTAAGGGTTTAATATTTCAGAAGTTTGTGTCTGGCAGAACGGCCACCAGGTGAGCTGATGCACACAGGGTCATTTAAAAAACCCTTGTCAGGCACCTTTGAACAGAGCTCGGAGGATGGCTACATCAACATCATTCTGTCCCTCCTCATCGATGCGGAACACGGTCAGCAACTGGGGCGTCCTGAGAATGTCCTGGATCTGAAGGGGAAGTGAACATCAGACTCCTCCACCCAAAGACATCAGCTCACCCCCTCCCAAGCAAGTAAACGCCACCCTGCCCCAAATCTTACCTTCTTGGTCCACTCAATGAGCCGGCCCTTTTTGAAACCCTCGTACTGGTGGCTAAAGAACTTCCTCATCAGCTGGTGAATGAGGGCGAGGGTGACTTGGGCTATGGGCAGCTTGGCTACATGGGCGATGACGTCGGCCAACCGCCCCGAGCCCTCCAGAATCACGCACGGGGTGCCATTGAGAATGGCGTTGTAGATCATCTGTAGTTGTGGAGGGATGTACAGACAAAGCCCACAGTGAAAGGATACTGTCATGTCTGTTGAAACTAACTGAAGAACATTTGACCATAAGGTCAGAGGTTACCTACTTTCAGGGTCCTGTATCCACCGTCTAGCACCATGCAAAACACAGGGACCTTTAGCCCACTCCCTGAGGGAGAAACAGAGAGTACAGGCTCGGTATCCCCATAGAATAGTATAATATGGGCCAGATTTAATGACACCTTTTCAATTCACCATCTCAATCAGTAGAAAACACAGGTCCAGCACACACTCCTCCTCACCTTTGTCCCCCAGAGGCTGCTGGGAAATGAGTTTCTCCAGCTTGCTGCGGAGAGCAATCTCCACGCAGTGGCGCCCATTTGTCCCGTCATCCACCAGCAGGAAATGGGAGTGATTGGCGTCCAGAGAGGACAGCCTGCCCTGCTTCTGTTTGTCTGGGGAGTATTCAGCTGGGATGTGGCTGTTGTCCTGTGTGAAGACATAGGAGATCAAGGCTACAGGATTGAGTAGTCGTCTGATAAGGAAGAAGCCTTGCATGAGAAAACAGGAGAGCAGAAAGGTAGGACAAAGCAGGACTAAGGCTTGGATATCTGTGTGCGCACAGGTCCAGCCTGACCTCAAGAGTTCAACAGAGCTTCTGCACCAGTATGAAATCATGCCTTTCAGAATTTCTTTCCTTCCCACCACCACCCCATCATCCAACTATGGGCTCTGATTCTCAAGATCCCCATGGAAGCGTCTGTAGCCTTCCTTGTGGTTTCAGCTGGCTTACAAACAGGAGTGATGAGAGGCAGAGCCTGGATGCAAAAGTTTGCATTGATATTAAACCTCAATAAATATTGCTTAATTCATTGTGAGTTGTCTGTAAGTTTCTGTATTCAATTGATCTTGCCTGGTGCAATGGAGCCAACCAAGAGGAAGAAGGCAGGATTTGCGGTTTCTGAAAGTATTTATTAGTTCCCAATACACCAGGCAAACTTAGTAAAGCAAGAAAAGAATGAATCCAAAATAAATTTGTATGTGACCCAGGTCTGGTATCCCAGGTCCAGCCTCACCTTTGTCTTCACCAGAGCGTGCCGGTTGTGCAAAGTCCCCCAGGTTGCCACGCCGATTGCCACAATTTGATCCTCTGTTGTGCTGGTGGTCAGGGCGTAGTCCCTCACCGCCTGCCCGACATGCATCATCACCCCATCATGTGTGCCCCCAGTCAGGATCCACGCACCTACAAACACAACAAAGATCGCACCTATCCATATATACAACTGCCAATGTCAGACCCCATACACAACAGCATTCGCACACCTTACCACTGTAGGCTCAACATGCAACACCACTTCACACTGGTGACACCTCATGAAACACCACCCAAACACAGCACAGTGAGTGCCAAGCATCTCCCACTGTATGTTGAGTTCACTGTATTTGAGTATATGAGGGGTCAGTCATGTATATAGGTCGTGGGAGGGGTCATAGGTCAGGATGTACCTGTGGTTTTGGCCACTTTAATCAGCCCCCTGCGGAACATGTCCTTCAGCCGAGCCCTCATGTAGAAGTTTCGGGTTCCGCCCACCACAGATATTAGAAGGTTAGGTGGGCGGAGCTTCCAGTGGTCAGTCATCAGCTTGTATAGGGCATCAGTGGAGGTGTCTGTGGACACTCGCACATACTGAAGGGACACACACACACACACACACACACACACACACACACACACACACACACACACACACACACACACAAGATCACACAAAAGGGTAGAAAAGGAAAGGTCACTTTCAATCTAGAGTAAATACACAAAACCTGATGCTATTCAAATCTTTACTTTCAAATTTATAGCATCCTGTTACCTTTCCCATTTTATGCCTCAGTCTACTGAACCTGATGTCTCCATAGGCGTCTGTGGGCACCTCCCGAATGTGTTTGTGTCTGTCCCACGTCTCACCCACAAACTCATCAGGCCTCAAAGCATCATCCACATGAAGATCTCTGGGGTAGCCACACATACAGAGCTCTGGATACTGGATGCTGGATGAGAGACAATCATTCACAGAATGTTTTTATCATGCATTCACAGAGGAGATGCAGTCTCTAAATTATGATGGGATGTTTGACCATGACCCAGAATCAGAGATTTCATGATCTAGAATTGACATGGATGAACTAGCAAATTTACACATCATCACTCTGTTTTCATTTCTACAATAATTGCACCTCACTATCAAGACAAATCGAGATACAATTCATAACATTTTGATTTTCATTTCATTCTTTTATATCATTCTGCATTATTTATAAGCAAAAAAGTATTTATAATGATCAAAATTTGTAACAAATAACAGACATGAAGCAGGCATTACATACACTTTTTCTTGAGCAGAAAATGAAAACACAGACAACCTTCTCTCTCTTTCAAGAGAGATTTAAATCTCATTTAAACTTTATTTTGCCAAATCTGCAGCCTAACAAAAAGATGATCTGAGCATTCATTATCGTACCCACTGCGCTCGTATGAAGATCTGAAAGCCATTATCACAGAAGCTGATAACTGAAAATATTAAGAGTTGTTTGAACACTGTTCCCACATGTTTACTTACAACAACTTAGTTATCGCATACAATTATCAGTGATAATTCTAACACTTGAAAGCAGTGAACTTTGACTCTTGCATGACTAAAGCCTTAAGAAGGATGCACATATTGAGAGTGATTCTAAATTTCGAAGTATTTTCGGGTAAGTGAAGCGAAATTCCCGAATCCAGCAGTTTTACACCCTCTTTTAACTCTTGGCACACCGAAGACATCAATGATGGCCCTTCACTTATCCAACATATAAAATACATTTTTTCAATTTAATTAGTTAATTATCGGCAAACAATATAAATGATCAAATCAATTGCCAAATGCATTGATTGGCAGAGCAACCTGTTGGATTAATGTTTTTTCAGAACATACAACACAAAGAATAAAATTAAGAGTTTAATTATGTTACAGAACAATCACATCTAAATCTAACGTTGAGGGTCACCTACTTTAAACAAAGAACATTAAAGACATGGACATTCACAAGAGAAACAAATGAAGGAAAATGCCAACCCCAGCGTGTCTCTATCGAAACAGTCCCACTAAACTGAAATTCAAGTCCAGAAGGCAGCTAAATCTTCTCAAAATCACCGATGAAAATGTAAAAATGACCAGAGCAGATGTAAGGCACAATCCTAAGGCTCAGTAGCAGTTATAAACCCCCAAATGTTCATTAAGTCGACTCCCTGGAAGTGAAAAAAGTCAAGAAAGGCCCACATTCTATGTGCTAGAAAAACAAAAAAAGGGGGGGACCTTGCCCTCAGAGGGGCACAGCTGGAAACTGGAAGGTGTAGGAGAATTGACACACAATCGTTGATAGCCTAAGTTACCCACAGCTGCTGGTAGCTCTTTAAAATTGAAATGAGGTAACCCTGCCGTAAAATTTAACTGTGCCAGCTTGACCAGCATGAAAATTGATTTCATTGGTTACAGGGTGGGGCAGGCAGGGGTGTTGAATATATTTTTATGTCTGTACAACCTTGTTTAACTATCTCCCATGGGTTATCTCCCGGTTTGTTGCCAACAAGCTAGTTTGTAACACTTCCCTCTGCTCAGCTATAGGGGAGGAGAGGTAAAAGGGAGGGAGATGGAGCCCCTTACCTTTCCTTGAAGAAGCAGCACTCTTTCTTCTTGATGTTCTCTGTTATCCAGGATGTGCTGTGCATTTCATCAGAGAGTTTCCCCGGGAACACACTCTCCTTCATGCTTGGGAGGAAGGAGAGGGAGAGCCAGAGGAGAGTTCAACACTGGGAGCCAGCAGCAGAATGCTCTGCAGTAAGTTACTCCACTTTCTACTGCTGCAATGATGTGATGAGCACAGTCTGGAAGAGCTGCTGGGAGGGAGGGGGAATGAAATATGATGGTTTCTGAAGGCATTTTGAGAGTGGGGACACAGTTTTGTCAGAGGGGGAGGACCAGTGATAGAGACAGATAATTAACAAAGCTAAAATAATTTGCATATGGGTTTGTCTGGGTCAATAATGCCAATAATGAAAACTAGTCATCCGACCTTCCCTCTCTTAAAAAAAAGCACATGTACCTGCTAAAAGCTTTTGTTCCCCATTAAAATAGCTTGGGAATGTGAGGTTCCAGTGACTTTCCCTGTGTAAGCCACCAGAGGGAGACTTAGCCCCTCTCTCATCCTTGGGACTCTCAACACTGTAATTATTAGTGTCACCTGTGTATTGTTAAATCCCAACCCCCCACTCAGTCTTGAGGTTGCCAAACTTTGTGTGTTAGCTAGTTTACTCTTGAATTTTGATAAGTACCTTTTGACTTTGTTGGATTCCAATTTTTGCCTGTTGTACTTCTGCTGATGTTTTTGGACTGACCCTGGTTACGACCTTTCGCCTGTGTGCTTCGACTATCCCTTAAGTAAAGTCCTACTTTTGCCTACATCCTTTGTTGTGTGGTTTCTGCACTTGGATCCACTCATGTTTTCTGAGTCTCCCTGTGGCCCAAGGGGAATTACTACCTACTCAGTACCACAACAGCCTGGGTTTGAATTCCTAGGAGGGATTCCTACCAGCAAGACTGAGTCATAAAAATAGATCCAGCAGACAACTTCACAGCTGAGTTTGGCCAGCTTCAGACAGCTTTGACTGACCAAGGAAAACACTCTACCATTCTGGCCAGTCTCAAAGTAATATTATTCAGGCATGAACAGATGCTCGGCCAGATTACAGAAGCCCTGTAGGGTTCCTCCAGTTACAACTCTCTGGTCTAGTCACCCCCAACTCATCCATCTCCTGGTCCTCCGGTACATCAGCCTCACTCAGAACCATGCCTGCCCCCACCCCTGTGCTTCAATGCTGGTCCAGTGGAGTGTCGAGGCAAGCTAGCAGCCAGAGAAGGGGTGGGTGATCTAGAGACCCTCATAGACTTGCCTATCAGACTAGAAAACTCACTCTCTGATAGGCAAAAAGAGCGTCGTTTTGTGAACAGTCTTCCTGAGACTAGACCAGTGTCAATTCTCCTAATATTACCAGAGGGTTCCCAAGTACCTGGGAGTTCTTCCCTGGCTCCAGAGGCACCGATGCAGTTGGGAGGGACACAACTAAAGCAGGCTGAGCGAGATTGCAGGATGAGAGAGAGAGATGCTGTCTCTACTATGGAAATCCAGGCTGCTAAAGCACAAACCTGTCCAGAGAAGGGAGGATTGTGATGGGGCCCACCTTCACTCCCAATGTTCCAGTCTCTGGGGTCCTGCCCCCCACAGTCATCTCCTGAGTAGAGGAACACCATGCCATGCAATTCCAGGTGGATTCTGGAACTGGATTCTGGACTTCAAGGACATCTCCCTGGCTAAGCAACTCCAGATCGCATTCACTAGCCTAGAGACTTCTGAGTCTGTAACTACCCTAGATGGTCAATCCCTGGGCGATGGTAGAATCCTTCACCTTACGAGCCCCCTGGCTGGTGCTGGGTTACACATTGGCTGGTCTTCTGAGTCTGTGATTTGTCATTCCTCCACTCCCTCCATCTCTCGAGTCTCCTGTTCCTTCCAACTTGTCCTGAGTTCCTCCTGAGCATTCCGTTTCTTGGGTTTGTTAAATTCTACAGGCGATTCATTCACAACTTCAGCTCCATAGCCGCACCATTATTACATTACATTAATGGCGTTTGGCAGACGCTCTTATCCACAGCGATGTACAACAAAGTGCAAAGTGTATACCCATAACCAGGGATAGGTGCGCTGAAAGACCCTAGAGGGAAGTACAATTTAAACTGCTACCTGCACAACAAAGATAAGGACCAGGGCCTATTTGATCATCTGAATTTTTTTTTATTATTATTGATTTTTATAATCCCGTAGCAGACAGGGGTGCAGAACAATGGCAGGTTTTAATACAGCAGGGGCAGACAGAGCGTAGTCAAAAAACAAGCCAAGGTCCAAATCCAGGGGGTCAGTCCAAACAGGCAGAGGTACAAAAATCCAAAACACAAAGAAGAGTCCAAGGAAGCAGGCAGGGGTCATAACCAGATAACCAGATAACCAGATAACCAGATAACCAGATAACCAGATAACCAGATAACCAAGGAAAACAAGGAGGCTAGAACTGGGGGACGGAATACAAGGGCTCGGGAACAGAACAGGACAAGACGAACTAGCAGCGTCTAAAAAAAGGACAGGTATAAATACACAGGGGAATGAGACAAACTAGGCGGGGCATGGGAGTGAGGGCGGTCTAACAAATAAACATCAGGTGAGACACATGAAAGGGTAATGGGACAATAACGAGGGGGACACAAAAACATGGACTGGAATCACAAAGACACACATGTAATACAAACGGCTCCGGACTTGGGAGTAGACAATTTGCAGAGAATCAGGAGATGCAGAGATACAGAGAGACAGGTGTGAATACTTCGCTGAAACTAAGCAAGTAATCAGTGATAGAATAGTGAGGTGGAGTTACAGAACAGAATTGAAACTGGAGATGCATTAGTAACAACAGTGGACAACAGTGGAATGCAGAAGAGCATCTCTGAACACAGATCACATCAATCACATAAATGTGGATAGGCGACCGAGGTAGAAGTCTACAAAATAAGTCTAATAAATACCTAATAAAGTGCTCACTGAGTGTACACTAGAAAGTGTAGAAAGGAACGGTCAAACAGCCAGACAGGGAGACAGGTGTTCGGCAAGACACAGAACCAGTAATACAGAGGGATCGACAGACAGACTCAGAGCTCTCGAGGTGGATATAGAGATAAATAAGAGATTAGTAAAGTGTCTCTCACCTATTCCTGAGCAGCAAACTGACACTCATCGAGCATGATCAGTAAATGGAATAGAGGGGAACCAGCACTTCCTCCCCACCCTGTGAAACAGGATGTGAAACAGCATGGGGCCGAAGCAATGTGAACACAATAGCTGGGGGCCTGGAGCTGCACTTCAACTGAACAAACAGCAAGGAAAAAGGTAAGACTTCAATTCCATCGAGTTCCATGGATTTCTATGGGAGCTGCTCAATGGCGCGAGAAGCCAATTCATGGAGGCGACCATAATGGACTATGGGGCTTTTGGTACCAGAGGAGTCTGCACACTGGGTACCGAAACATGCAGGATCACGGTATACACCAGTGAACGTGGCTCACGTCACTGCTCTGCCACAGGGATGCGCAGTGAGAATTGAGAAGGTGGAAGCTGTCTGACAAACTGTTGCACATGAAGGGTAGTGACTCATTAAGCAATTTACAAGAAATAGAATTCACTATTAAGTACTTTAATATCAGTACTTAATTGTGAAGGTGAAATGTGAAACATGACTGTACATTTTTCCCTTAGTCAGTTGAATTAGTACTAATTCATTACCCATACCTATTTGTTTGGTAAGGCTACATTTTAACCCTGTCTCACTCCCACAAATTGGTCATGATCCAATTGATCCCATGTATGGATCAATATTATTGCAATATGTTACATGGGAAAATGCATACCTGAACATATAAACCCTCACCCCTTCCCACCCATCACACACACTCCCCTTTTCACAAAACATACACAATCTACACACTTATTTAGCAATTATTTACAGCTGACTGGCCACAAGAGGGTATCATTACAGGTATTGATGGTGGTCTATGTGCATACTGCACAAAATGCACATAATCAACAATTCACAAACAGTCTTGTTTCCTTTATTAAATAAAGGATTTTTAATATTGTGTTTATTATGTATTGGTTAATTATATAGTATTTCATGGTTATGCAGTATGCGCATACATTGTGATCTAAAGCATTAGAAAATGACTAATGATGATTGGACAAGTCAACAGAAATTTGTAAAAACATATTTTAAAAAAAAAATCACATATCTAAAAACAAATAAGTATTTTCATTCCACAAACTCGTAAAATGTCAAATAGGGCATTCACATCCTTTGGTGTGATTAAGATGATTATGTAGTCTATGCACAGCTTTCTCTTTAAAAGTTACTTAAGCTGTGCATTTTTTTCAAGGAAAACACCAACATTTTGTCGATTCCATTTCAGTTTTTGTGCACTGACTGGCTCAATTTCTCCCAAGCTGTCTTATTTACACAAGGTATCGAGTGTATTTGAAATACAAGTGCAGGATTAAAAAAAAACCCCGAAAGTTCTACCTCTTAAAATTACCTTCAGAAGGTATGCGGATCACTGTGCTCAAACAGTGGAAGACGGAAGGGGATCCATGTGTGTTCAGCACATATGGTAAATGGTAAATGGTTGGCATTTATATAACGCCTTTATCCAAAGCGGTATATAATTCCAACCGTCTAACTTCTCCAAAAACAACGTCTCTCGTTGTCATTTTCTTCCCGCACATGTATTTCAAATGTAAATAAGACCACTTTGGAGTTTCTGTAAGGTGTATTTCTTCATTGTGACGGAGGTAGGCTACTGACTCCCAACAGGCTGTGTTAGCATGGAAATTGAGCCAGTGAATGCGCAAAAATTCAAATTAAATCGAACATCTCGTCTAAGCCTGGCCAAGTCAGGTATATTACCCAAAACGTTGGTGTTACAAAGTTAGGAATGTTTTAATGCAGGCATAAAAAAATGGCACCACACACATTACAAATGGCTTTTTGAAACAGCGTTAAGCATTCATTGACTGACATGAGTCATAGGAAATGATTTGTTCCCATTTATTTTCACAGGGAGTCTATATGAATCACTTTTGAATATGCAGCCAAGCTATGGTGATTCACTCAGAGGAGAATATTTATCTTAATGCCTTACAGATATAACATAAACATGAAGTGCTCTGGGGATTGTAAACAGCCTGTACAGTCTCTGTGTTGTGCAATGGCACCAGGAAGGTATCAGAAGCACCTGCAGTGCAGCTCAGCAACCTTGCGAAGGAGCTCTCTCTGGTATGCACATGCCAACGTCCTGCTGCTGACTTCCTGCCACTTTACCAGCTCTTCCGAGACCTGGCTGCTCTCAGCCTGAGAGACACAACAGGCCGGGAGATTTAGTGGGGTAATGGTGCTCAGTCACAGGCTCTTACACTATAACTCAGGCAGGTGAACGGGGTGAGAGGTGTAAAGGGGGAAAAGGATATATAAGGGGGGAAAGTGATAATGTATACTCTGAACCTTTATGATTGAAACTTTGAATCGTTTTATTTTGACACCTGTCAATTTCAATGCATTTGTGTGTGTGAGAGAGAAATACAGAGAGAGCGAGAAAGTGAGAGAGAGAGAGAGAAAGACATACCATCTTATTAAGGTCAGCCATCAACAAATCCCTCCTGTCAAGGTGTATGTTGAAAGCAGTTGTCTCCAACCAGGCATTATCTGTGTTCCTTTGGTCATCCACATAACCATTATACATCTGCAACAACCAAGTATAATTATATTTTCTTAGACATCCATTTGCTCCTTGATAATTGTGTGTGAAACTGGCTGTAGTCTGGCTCATGCTCTTGTGTTAAAACCTCAGTTTTAGGGGACAGCACCCTTATGCATTTCAGGGTGGTTCATTCTTGTTTCATAATGGATGATATTTCACGAACAAAAGTCTTGAAAAAATGTTGTTTCTATTCCCAACACACTTACTAAAATGCAATTCAAGTTCCCATAAAATTTTCAGGTAATTGCAAATTTTCTTTCTACAACAGTACATTTATGCAACTGGATATTTACTCAAACAATTCAGCTTAAGTTCCCTTCAAGGCCCACCCAGTAATTACCACCCTTTCAGTTGTGAACAAAAATGGATGGCAACTAAGTACCTCAGTGGATCATGGCACTCATGTTTTTTATAGTTTTCATGGTTGTAATCCATTAGCATTGAACCAGCAACACAAATTGTTGAGTAGGCCTTTAACAGTGCTGCACCTGGGAAACAAACCTACAAGCCTTGGTTTAGAGCCTTAAACTTGTAGTTTCTCTACCCGGGCTAAAAATGTATATCACAGTCTCTGAAATAGCTGAAACCTGCATGAACAAATGGAGAATGGAGATGGCTTGTGTGTGTGTGGGTGTGCATGCATGCATGTGTGTGTGTGGATGCATGTGTGGGTGTGTGTGTGTGTTCATGTGGGTTTACGTGTCTGTGTGTGCATGTTTATGTGCATGTGTGTTTACCTCGTTTACCTCAGCTTTGCTGGCTAGTTTGTCTTTGATCTGCTCATTTAGCTTCTTGCCCAGTATGCTGGTCAGCCTCTGTGGGAGAATCTCACCAGAGAGCACGCGCCCCTGGAGGAACAATCACCCAGCAGGCAGTGTAACTGCTCTTACTGCCTACCCGAAGGTAGGCTATTGTGCTACAGCAAGTCTTAAACAATTTGGAAATACAGGATCGTAACAGATTCTATCCTCCAAGGCATTCTGGACTGAACTCTAAACCCTGGTAAATGACTACGACGACCCTAACACATCTGGGAGGATATATTTAAAGTTACAGGAGCTGGGTATTAGGAAACCAGAAACAAATGGTATTTATGGGAGGCCTATTGGAAAGAAACACCAGAGAAAGGGTGCAGTTGGACAAACCAAGAAAACACTCCTTAGAATGATTGTACCTAAACATCTGTACTCATGGAACCATGCAGATGCTAAGACTTTTCCTTTGCTGTACTGCAATAACACTGTGTAAAGAGGTGTAAAGAGGAGGCTAATACCCAAACTCAAAGTTTGGCAGGAGCATTAGGCTCACCCCAGGTATTGTCCAGATCCCCTCCTTCTTATCCCACACAGCCAGGAACTCGAGAGCAGATTTCTGATCATCTCTCCAACTGGAAAAGCACAGCCAATGATCATTAAAACCTCAAAATCCTGAAGTTACATCACAGTCTTTCCATTAAAAACTAGCCAAAGCCAAACCTTAAAGTCTCATCTCATGTGACACTTTCACCATGTAGGACATTTAGTGGCATTTTAAAACATAAAAGAATGGACAATGAGCAGCGTGCATAGTCTTATTTACTGTAGAAATTTGCACAGAAGGCATATTTTGTTTGAAAAAGGCATTATGGAAAAACGGAGTTGATAAAATGTATTTTCAAAAAGGTCCTCTTCCATTGTTTTTTGAACTGGGGTCCATTACCGTGTGAGGACCAGATCCAGAACCTGGTTTGGTCCCAGGTCATCCAGTGCCCCTTTCCCCTTCATCCCTGTCCTTCCCTCTGGGTTTCTGAAAACAGTGATTTATAAAAATGTATTACATGAATTTAGGTGAGAAAATATATAAGCTTCCAAATCAAACCAATGTTTAAGTTTCATGTTGAATTTAATGCCTTGCCTGTATTTGTCCAAAACGGTGTCAGAGCTATGGAGAAAAAAAAAAAAAAGGATACAATTGTAAGACGGAAATTATGAATAATAAAAAAAAAATATCTGGCATTATCACTCAGGGCTGGTCAGCTTTCTGGCATCCTCTGGTATTGTGGCAAAATGTGGCTGTAAAGTAATTTAACCCAGGAGCATGCACCATTAACCCCCACTATCTCCGCACCCATACAGGCAGGAGCCTGTGGGGGAAGACTCAGGCCTCCAGCC
Source organism: Conger conger (assembly GCF_963514075.1). Taxonomy (NCBI): domain Eukaryota; kingdom Metazoa; phylum Chordata; class Actinopteri; order Anguilliformes; family Congridae; genus Conger; species Conger conger. The sequence goes on along the minus strand of NC_083776.1, from coordinate 25,524,741 downwards.
GTAAAACTCGTTACGACGGGGCAACATCCTTTACGGCACGGGAAGGTTTCAGAGGGCACGGCCTGTTAGGCCCTGACCTTCTCCTGAACCCCCCTTTATTGCTCTCTCCCTCTTTACTCAGTCACTAAATGATGTGTACAGCACTGGATGTTTCATGACAAAGTCAGTTTAGATAATATTCATGTTTGGTATTATTCTGATTGTTTCAGTGCGACTGGTGCAATGGTTTTATTTCTGCAACAGCAAACCCTGGACATCATAACCAACCAGGAACCAGAGGAAAAACTGTGTGGAGCTCTGCCCCAGTGAAAGCCATGTGCCTCAACCCCCCTGCGTTTCCTGGGGAGGCGTGGCTCCAAATTACAGATGGGTGACCCATTTTTAGAGTTAACATCAAAGGTCAGATTTTGGATTTAAGGACAGCAAACTAAGCAATCTGGGAGAATGCAATCAGCCTCCCGTGCACACAGTGCACGTAATTTCTACGTACAGGGTGTCTGTAGCCAGACTCCCGTATGTAGCTTTTATTACCAGGTATGACTTTTGAGACTCCGTAATTTGGTTTCCGTTGTAATGTTTTTTGATTTGGAACTAGTGTGCAACTACGTGTACGTAACCTGCCTGGTAAAATAAATTGTTAAAACTCGATCTGTGTGGTTTCGCTTACTGACACTCAATGCTTGGTTTACCCCCTCGAACTGGTCTAGGGAGGATGAATATTCACGCTTAATGTATCACGGCGTATAGCACCCGTAGACCTATGATGGTAAATCCCTCGCCTCCGCGTGGTAGTTCATTCATGTCGAGCACAGCCGTAGCTAGGTTGGTCTGCTTGGGTCCCTAGGCTGTAAACGGATATACCCAAGAGTAGCTATTCCTGTGACCTCTGTGATGACTACAGATAGCTAGTCAGTTCGTGAGACGTGCACATAACGCGCGATGTGACATGCGGCGGTACCAGCAGAGGACTGTTCGGAGAGTAAATCTCAGTACAGGATTCCAATAGCGATCAAGTCAAAATTATCAATGAGAAATCTACCTAATGTGGATAACTAATCTAAATGATTATTCTAAAATGGAGTCAGATAAACGAAGGTGAATATATTGGCCCTATTGTGGAGATTCTTGGTCAGCCCGGACCAGTAAAGAGCAGAAGGCAGAGTGGTACTCCTGTCTTTGTATCATGGTTTATTTATTGGCTGATCTAGACTCTTCGCATAGGGGCCACTGAATTTTAACCCTATTAGTATTCTTTCAGCAACACCAGAAGGACGAGCACGCTGATACCTTCAGCCCTCGCTAAATTCCGTCTTTGAGTTAGCGTGGGGTTTTACACAATTTTTTTTTTTTAAATCACAAACACAAGAGGAAAAGATTTATTATCACAGTATATAATAAGCTGACAGCACACAGTGACATAGAGAGCCTCTTTTGGAGAACCACCCTAAGAACAGAACTCACCTGCTGGGCTGCTCGGACTCATCAGCGTTATATATGGTGGGCTCGTAATCGTCAAACTCTACCTGCAAAACAACACAGGTCAGCTCTCTGCCTTTCAACATCAGAAACACATCGGACAGGGCTGGTGTTAGATCAAGGACAAATGTGCCTTGTAATTAGAAAAGTCAATCCGGTCATTAATTCATTATTGCCGTACAATTAGACCGCTAAAGTAACTGAAATCAGGCACCTCCCAAGGCACCATCTCCTCTGGTACAGGGAACCGGTCCACAGTGCTGTTAGGGTACCGGTCACAACGGGCGTTGACGTGGTATTCTCCAAAAGTCTTCTCTGTCCATTTCTCTCTCATGGATACAGCTAGGTCAGGCTCTGTGATTGTTCTTCGCAGTGCTAGACCAGAGAACGGGTCCAGTGAATGGTAAATGGTTGGCATTTATATAGCGCCTTTATCCAAAGCGCTGTACAATTGGTGATTCTCATTCACCCATTCATACACACACTCACACACCGATGGCGATTGGCTGCCATGCAAGGCGCCGACCAGCTTGGGGGTTAGGTGTCTTGCTCAGGGACACTTTGACACAGCCCGGGCGGGGGATCGAACCGGCAACCCTCCGACTGCCAGACAACTGCTCTTACTGCCTGAGCCATGTCGCCCAGTGAGTTATCGACATAATGACAACTGATCTTATCTGAACGATAACTGCTGATGGCAGAGACGAAAACTCGCTGGTAACGTTTGGCTGAGGAGGCACACTGGATCCCTCCAAGGAAGACGCATTAAATGCAGCATTACCCACCAGACAGATAACAATCCAACTCACACAACACAGGGGCTTCTTCCTTCGTCAAGTAACCATGGGATTTGAGGGCGTCCATTATCCACTGTAAGGCTTTAGTGGACTGGGAGACCTGCCAAATAAAAACGCTCAGAAACTATAGAGGGCAAATGAGAGAGTAAAAGGGTTCAAATTATTCAACAAGGGTTCCTCTAACCATAAACAAACAAATCCAAAGAACCCTTTTATTCTGAGAGGTTACATGGAGACACCAGGCACAGGAGTTGGGAAATGGGTACAGGTAGACTGCCTTTCAGTATTTGAGGAAAAGTGCACAACAGATTTATCAAAAGCATATCAACCTGCTGCTCCAGGTGGACCAGCCTTTTCACCATGGCAACAGAATCCTCCACCATGACTCCGACCCTGGAGAAGATAAGCAAACACATTCATCCATCCATTATCTTAACCCGCTTATCCTGAACAGGGTCGCAGGGAGGCTGGAGCCTATCCCAGCATACATTGGGCGAAAGGCAGGAATACACCCTGGACAGGTCGCCAGTCCATCGCAAGGCACACACACCATTCACTCACACACTCATACCTATAGGCAATTTAGACTCTCCAATCAGCCTAACCTGCATGTTTTTGGACTGTGGGAGGAAACCGGAGTACCTGGCGGAAACCCACGCGAACACGGGGAGAACATGCAAACTCCACACAGAGAGGCCCCGGCCCACGGGGATTTGAACCCAGGACCTCCATGCTGTGAGGCGGCAGTGCTACCCACTGCACCATCTGTGCTGCCTAAGCAAACACAGTGCAAATTCATACTAATTTTATTAAAAATGACACGCAAACCTCCAAAGCAGTTCCAAGAGAGTCCTATGAGACCATTGGTTAGGAAACTGGTATTATTACTCAGTTTTTATTACACTTCTATTCAGTCAACAAGGAACCGTTATTAGGAATGAGGTAAATATATTGTGAACTCACAAGTGTCATATATGAAATCCTTCTGCAGCAGCAGTTGTGTCCCGCATCTGTCCCTCCCCCTTATGCTCCAAACACCTGTCCCCACCCTTCCATTGGCCACACCTCCCAACCTTTTATGTTAAGAAAGACACAGGGGCAAGGATGTCCTCTGTCCCCTTTGTCTTTGTTCTTTTTAACATTTAACTGGCATTTTCTTTCAGACAATATCGCAACGTCAACGGTTTCCAGACCTCTTCAATGGAGCACAAAATAAACAATGCTGATGATATATTTTTGTATTTAAACTAACAGGGAAATCAAACTTCTCTTTTTCATCAATTTAATCAACTCCCAATAATCACTTGAACATAAATGTGCATTCTCTAGAAAAATAAATCTAATACTTTGGTATTTTCAATATGAACCTTCCTTCCCTCCACTTCCTGGAAAGCTGGATTTTAATTTCGATTTTACATCATCAAGTATCAGTGGGCATGTTCCTCATAGTTCAAATGTCAGTCAGTTCCCGTGTAATCAGTGTTCTTTCAGGCAGTGATTTGATCATACATTTAGTCAATAAGGGCCCAAAGCCCCCCCCCCCGTGCTGTGAGCCCATACTTGTCAGAAGTGTCCTGAATGTGGCGCTCCATGCTCTGCCTCAGGTCCCTCCGGTTCTTGGCCAAATGATTCTCCTTCATGAAGGCCTCCCATGAGAGCATCTCCTCTTCCTCCGACAGTGACAGCTGTTCCTCTGAGTGAGGAAGAAGAGGAAGAGGTTATGGCAGCTGGTTAACAGCGTTGCTAAGAGACAGAGGAGGTTGTTGTTGTGGGGTGTGTACTGTACTCACTGAACCGCTTGAATTTTTGGGGGTCCTTGCAGAGCACGACCCTCTTGAAGAGGATGTACACATGGCTGAGGAAGATGAAGGGTGGGGGTGGGGTGGGGCGGCTGTGGTATTCTTTGATCATTCCATAGCGCTGAAACTTCCAGATCCTGTCAGTATTGTCCTGCACTTCCTGGAATGTGTAGCTGCAGAGAAGAAGGGATGGAAAAAGGGATAGGGGCAAAGGGATAAATACTGAAAGGGTGAAGGAGTGTGGAAAGAGCTAAATGATTGTGGTCTGGGCTCTGGTTCAGGTGGGAAGGAGAGATGATTCATAGTAGGACAGGCTTAAGAGATTGTTCAGGGTGTAGGGGAGGAAACTTGAGGCTTTTGAATCACATAATGGATGGAGGCACCTTATGATTCATATGACCCAATCAAAATGATTTGCTTCAAACCAGGGAGTTATTGATTGCTCTGCCAAGATTACTATATGGAATTATTGTCCTGTAAATCATTCTATAAATAATATGAGCACTGCACAGCTACAACCTGTAGCGTAGTTGTTAAGGTATATAACTGGGACCTGCACAGCCTTTGGGCCCTTGAGCAAGGCCCTTAACCCTGCATTGCTCCAGGGGAGGATTCTCTCCTGCTTAGTCTAATCAAATGTTTGTCACTCTGCCAAATGCCATTAATGTAATGTTATAAACTAAGTAACTTGTAGTGTCCCGAGTTGATTACTTTAATGTTCCACTGAGTCTACTCCAGTCAATCAGATCACAAGCACCCATTTCACTCTGATCTGTAATCTCACAACAACTTCTTTTGGAATAATAACCCCATATTAAAATGATAATCTGTAACCTCGAATGATTGTCACACTTTCCACAACCAAAAAAGAGTTGCAGGTTGGTGCCAGGCTTTGGAGAAGCGGTGGGCCAGGGCACTCACTTGAAGATGGCGATGAGCAGGTTCAGCAGAAGGATGTTGGCGAACAGCAGGTACACACACAGCAGAATGATGGTGAGCCACTCGGGGAACACTGGTGTGGAGTCAGCATTCAGAACTGGGCACTTTGGCTTCAGAGGGTCAGTCGCATTCACACTGCACGTGCTCATGTCAAACGCCACATCTGTCCCGCACAGATAACAGGATCCGATTGAAATCACATTCACATTTTTATGGCACAGTTAAAGACATTTGATTGCTGTTACCATTCCTAGTTCCAATGAAATTAGGTTACTGCTGGTGGGCGAGGTGGGATAGAGGTGGGAGAAGCAAAGTAGAAAAATATTTTTCCTTGGATTAGCGAATGCCAGTCAGTATTGACTACATTAAGAACAACATCAATTCAAGGACCAATATTTTCAAGGACAATAGGAATCTTGCACATGACTGACCAACATATGACTCCGAGATCAGCATATCACAGCCCAGCATATATAGCTGTATGTGTTGGACAGTTCACTCACTGTCAATGTTGGTGGGGAGATTCCCGAATATGATGAGGTAGGGCTCGTACACCACACCACGTATTATCCAGTTCAGCCTTTCCTCATTGTGGATCAGGATGCCCTGCTTGGCAACCCCATATGCCACCACCCAGATACTCAGCAAGAACATGAAGAAGAACAAGTCCGTCATCTGGTGAAGTGAGAAAGAGACACCAGTCAATCTTTGGGAGCTTAGAGAGCAAATCCATTTGCCCTTGTAGTACCATTTCTTATTTATTATTACATATTTTATTAACAGGATTCCTTTGCTGAGTATGATTCATATATACTGAAGTCTCCAACTTTAAATATAATGACAATAGTCAAATATTTCTATTTCTATTTATTAACATTTTATTATTCATCATAATTTATCAAGACATATAAATTTACAGATCCATTTTTTCATTATGAGAAAAGTAACTTGGCTTGATGAGAGGTAGGCAGGGCCTCAAACAATCCAACATCAAATACTCCCAGTCACTTACACCAAAACCTAATAAATAAGCATCCTTGACATCAAGATCTTGTCCCTACATTTATCAACCAATCAAGTGAAAAAGCAGCGGTCTCCAGTGTTGATGGAGACCTCTCAGGCACCCAAACATTGCTGCAGCCTTTGCCATCAGTTATCAGTGGTTCAAAGAGGCAAAAGAGGTTCATGAATCCTCACTCTCATGTTTACACTCAAATCCACTCACCATTCTCTTGACAATAATGGTCTTGGGGCCTAACGTCTTGCTGATGGTGAATATGGCCATGAGATGCAGGCAGAATACGATGAAATCAATGCAGAGGATTATCTTTCCAGTGTAGAACATAACAGTGGTTAACCTAGAAGAATGGTTTGGGGTATTAGTGACCTCTGTTTAATTGAAATACAGAACCACAAAGGTTATATTGTATATTGTAACATAGATATTGTACTTGTGAAGGGACAAGATTCTCTTTATAACATTTCTGATAGCTGTGAATGGTCAGCTCGTGTTAACTGAAACCATGTTACCTGCAGGCCAGTCCAATAAGGAAAAGAAGGATCGATAGTACATCAAAAATGTTCCACAGGTCATTGATGTACATCTTGGAATTCCTCCGGAAGCCAAATCCATCAGGATCATCAAACAGCTTACCACAGCACAGAACTTTGGGTTAACCATTACATTACATTACATTACATTATTGGCATTTGGCAGACGCTCCTATCCAGAGCGACGTACAGTTGATTAGACTAAGCAGGAGACAATCCTCCCCTGGAGCGATGCAGGGTCAAGGGCCTTGCTCAAGGGCCCAACGGCTGTGCAGATCTTATTGTGGCTACACCGGGATTAGAACCCCGACCTTGTGTGTCCCAGTCATTTACCTTAACCACTACGCTACATAACCGTCAGTTATCCTTTTGCAATATGTTTCACAATTTCCTGAGTAGATCAGATTTGCTACACCATCCTCTCAATGTCATTCTCTACATATTACTCCATTAAAACCTATCCCCACCAAGACCTAATGGAGAGATACGGTAAATACCTGGAAAAACAAAAACATTGAAATTAAAAGATTAAGCTGGTGTATGACATACAGTGCCCTCCAAAAGTATAGGAACAGTAGGGTTAAACTTATTATTTTGCCATATACTTGGCATTTGGATTTCAGATGAAAAATGAATGAGATAAAAGTAAAATTGACATTCCCCCCCATTTTCAGCTGAGCTAACAGATTAAGTTTTGCCCCATATTTCTGCACGTGTGCTCTCATTTGCTGTTCGTCCACATAGTTTTTGTCTTGTTTAACAACTACCTTGAGGAAGGAAGGAGTTAAGGTGGACCTAGGAGTACTGAGGCCCTCTTGTGAATAAAAGCCTGGCTCAGACTCCCTACAGCTTTGATCAAGCGTAAGGGATAAGACAATGTTCTACGGATCTGTATGTGGAACTTGCTCTTGGCGCTGCTGTGTGTCTAGTTCCCGCATGCCGTTTCCAAGTTTGACAGCCGCATTATGTTTACTTTAGTTGAGCAAGGTGTTTCTTTTTGTCACTTTCAAAACTCATTGTTTTCCTTATCGTCTGTTATTGTAAGTCTTTTAAGTCGCAATATGCCGCTGTCGGGGATAACACCCTTATCAGAGAGAGCTTTGCGCACCTCCGATAGTCAGGGGATCTACGCCGGAGTTCCTCATGGCGGATTGGGTATTTAGGTTACTTCCACATAAGTATCCTGCCCGAGATACAGTGGAGCCGAGAAGCGCACTGTATTTGTTTCAGTTTTAGCATTAGCAAATTTGTTTTTCACAAATTTGAAATACACGATTGTTGGAGACCGCCCCTCTCAGTGTAGTGTTTTGCGAGTGCACAGGTACTCGCCGACCACCCAGGGTTCTGTGTGTGATAACCCTTGGAGCAGTAGGTGGTTTTATTTGGCGCACTTGTAACTCTCCTGCATGGTCAGTTGGGCCTAGGTGAGTGTCAGGTGAATCTTTGTGGGTTTCTGACTTCCCTAAAGTGAAGTAGTGTACATGGTCATTGGAGTATCAAAAAGGAAACAACAGAGCAACAGTTAACACCGTCAAAACAAAAACAGCCCATACTGTTTCCATATTTCTGGAGGCCACTGTATAACACCCCGCCATTGTGTACAAACCCCTGCTGGCCTCCCACTCCAAACTGACCTGGCGCATCTCCTCACACAAAAGCGAGGCCAGCCACCCATACAGCAGGTATTCTTTCCAAGAGGGTTTAGTCTGGAAGTCTGTCATCAGCACAAAGGCAAAGAGCCACAGGAAGCCAAAGTAAGACACAATGTTCCAGTAGAACTTGATCTGCGCTGAGCTGAAGAAGCTGACCAAACGTGATGTACAGGTAAGTGGCTGCAGGTCTGTTTTCTCCATATAATCCCTAAAGGGAGAAGGGTGGAAGAGGGGGTGACCAGGTGTATAAATTACCCAAAGTTCTCTGCGTTTTTAAATAAATATAACTGTTCTTAGACCAATGTCGATTCAATATTTTTTGGCATGAACAAATCTGAATTTAAGTAAGGAATCCTAATCTACAGCTAATGTTATTCTACTTTTACCTTTGGAGATGAATACTATTTCAGTTATTTTCTTAATGATGAAAAAACAACCCAGTGGTTTAAGGAAGCAAGGTACCAATCACAAATCAGTCATGTTAATACTTAAAGTAATTATGTTACCTGAAAATCTGGCTATCTTTCATGTAACCAGACCAAATGTTTACCGGATCAGAGATGCAACTGACCTTTTCACAGAGGATGTCCTCTCCTTTCGCCGAGTCTCCCTGTGTATGTCCTCATCACGCCTGCAAGACAGGAATTCATCATATGGGGGGCAACATTGGCTCAGGAGGTAAGAGCAGACATCTGCCAGTTGGATGGTCGTCGGTTTGATCCCCCCCCAGGTGTGTCAGTGAGCATGACACCTAACCCCCAATTGCTCCTGACGAGCTGGTTGGTGCTTTGTATGGTGGCCAATTGCCGTTGGTGTGTGTGTGTGAATGAGAAGCATCAATTGTATAGCACTTTGGATAAAGGCAATAGATAAATGCAGACATTTACCATTCATCAATCCACATGATCCTTCACCATTTTGTAGCAAAAAATGTCTTTAGACTTCCAATGACACCATTATTCTCAGCTATACTAATTTCTTTCAGCAAATCCTTGAGTCTTTCTCTATTAAAAGTGCAGTCACCGATCAAGGAGATAGGTCCGTTGCTGCCATGAAGTGTCAAATCTCAGTACTACAAGCTGAAAGAACACACTTTCTGGAGATTTGTCAGAAGTGTAGTGGTCCTCTAACAATGGAGAGTGAGGACAATGACCTGAAGGTCAGCAGGCCCGTGTAGATCAGAGGGGGGAACAGCATACACAGCAACATCTTCCACTGGGGGTTGTCCACTGCCAGCTCCCCATACCAGATCTGTGTCAGCAGCCCCTGGAGATCAAATGGGAAATCCACCCTTTAGACACCCGGGGGAAATGTCCATGACATCCCACAGCCTTCCAAACAATGGGCTTCATTTCTCAATATTTTCGGAAATCTGTGTGCAAATGTATGTGTGTTTGGAAACAAACGAAAATTTGTGCCAGATTTACGAAACAGGAGTGGACACAGCTTTTTTTTGTATGTTGTTTATTCTGTTCAAAGACGGACAAGGAAATTAAAATGATTGTCCTGGAGGAGAAACATAAAGCGATGTGCCAAGCCTGAAGAAGGTCCACTGGGATCATAACATTGTCTACTGTGTGTAAGGAGCATATCAGGCTTCCTTCCTTTCATCCGAACTAACATCTAAACATAGTTAGTTGGCAATTAGCCTACTTTCGTTTATATAGGCTACATAAACTACATATGTGCCACATAGGACTGGAATAAAAGCAGTGTAAAAATGAAGTCCTACCTGCTCCATTGATCTACGCAATGGAGATGTTTTTGTAATCTCTGTCTTGAGTTCCACATACTGTGGAACATCCATCCATTATCTGAACCCGCTTATCCTGAACAGGGTCACAGGGGGGCTGGAGCCTATCCCAGCATACATTGAGCGAAAGGCAGGAACACACCCTGGACAAGTCGCTAGTCCATCGCAGGGCGCACACACCATTCACCTAACCTGCATGTCTTTGGACTGTGGGAGGAAACCGGAGTACCCGGAGGAAACCCACGTGAACACGGGGAGAACATGCAAACTCCACACTGTAGGGACTACAACTTCCACATTCCCACAGGAGAATTCTGCGACGTCCACCACGAATGACGTCTAACTTGGTTCAGCCAATCCCGTAATGGCGGGAGCAATAAACGGTCCCGTATAAGACACGTTCTTGGGATCTCTCTTCTGCTTTTTCTGCTTCTTCTGCTTCTCTTCTTCGACGCACCCTTTTTGGCCATTCGCTTCAGCTCATCTGCTCCGAGACTCGGACAGAGGCTGAATGCTGCACAGCGCACTACCAGGCCTACGGACACACCCAGTTACCTTGCGGTAACTTCTTGGCCTACAGCGAGTGGAAACTGGTGTACGCGGAACGCTACTTCAGTTTACTCCTGCAAAGCTAACCAACGAACAACAGCAACAAATTTTCCACCCGGAAAAGGGACCAACGAACATCCTTCCAGCAACCGAGCGGACCAGACGACAACGCACGGCTAAGACGCCCCAGCCTGCGCATCTCTCCAAGACACACATTCACAGCACCATCGCGGCTCCTACAAGGACAGCACATCTTTTGGATCCAATGTGTATGGACTCAGTAAGAGAACAAACATTCAGGCATAGCCAGTGTTTAGTTTAGTCTTAACTGTTTTTGTGAATCTGTGTTTCCATATTTGCCGTCTTATCATTGGAATGTATTTTGTTAGCTATATATGTACTTGAATTGATTCGCTTTTGCCCATATATAGAGTAAACTACGCAAGTAGTCTTCTCACAGCTAACAATAACTAACACACCCAGAACTCTAGCTTACCCAAGCTAGCTACTCCCACTTTTACCTTTCCTTTGTTCAAGCGACACGAGCGCTTGCGCGCGCCACACACACGCACACACACATACCCAACTAAATTTCCTTACTAACTTCCCGTTAGTTTATCTGTTCTGTGTTTTACGTTTGTTTAATAAATATATTTTATTAAACCCCGGTGTCCGTTTTGGAATCACATAGACATGAGAGCCGAGTTAAAGCAGTCTTTCGAAGAACTTCCAACCTTCAGGTTATCGGTATGTTTAATCATTAATATTGGTTATTTTAATTATTAATTAAAATACTAAATTTGTGGTTAGATATTTCTGATAATAGTAATTTCATGAGACTGATTACTTTTTGCAGTTATACTGCTACACAACGTTTAACTGGCGCCCCGGTTTCGTAGAGAGTAAAACCCCTGCGTTAGAGAGGCCCCGGCCGACCGGAATTCAAACCCAGGACCTCCTTGCTGTGAGGCGCCAGTGCTACCCACTGCACCATCTGTGCCGCCCGGAACTGTGGAACAGGTAAAATAAAAATGGATGAATGAATGATGAATGAATAAAACTGGAGGCAAAGTTGTAAAATTATAGGAGAGACGTTACTGTCTGAGATTATCAAGGAGCAATATATTTCTACTGTCCTGTGTCAGTCTGCAAGAAGGACGGAAAGCAGAGTTCTGGCTCCAGTGTGTTGTACAAACTGAGGAGGAGGCAGTCGGAAGTGACTTGTGAGCCTCACCAAAGAAATCGGCTCGGTCTTTGAATATGAATATGAATATGAAGTACGAATTTGAACGCGCTGTGATAGTTAATTGTTTCCTTTGTAAGCCAGTCATAAGTAACATTTGGTCTCATGCGCTGGTCAGCTTGCTGACTTCCCCCTCCTGGAGCATACATCGTTAGCCCCCACCATTGGCACACATGCCTGTGGGGGAGAGCTAGAGAAGGATTTTCTCACATTCCAGAACAGGAATATTGGAGATGGTATAAAGATGTTTCTTTATACTGTTTAATCCCAGGTCAGAATATAGTGATGTTTGGTGTTATTCTGATTGGTTCAGTGCGACTGGTGTAATGGTCTAGTTTTTGTAACAGTCTACCTTTGATATCACAACCATTCAGGAGCCGAGGGGAAACTGGGAAAAATCTGTCTCTGTAGAAGCCATGTGTTTTAGCCCCCTGCCGGGTGGGCCTGGCTGTAAATTATAGATGGGTGCAAGAACTAAGGCCTGGATTTCGGAGATAAGGAGAAGAAACCAAACAGTCTGGGATGTCTCCTTTCCTTTCATTCACCCAAATCAGGTTTATCCAAAAGGTATATTACCATGAGAGGCACAAAGACATATTTACAGCATAATGCAGTTATCATGAAAACTCCCAACTACAGCATTCATAGATATGATGGGGCGGCCTGTAGCATAGTGGTTAAGGTCAGGAAGGGCTGCCATCTGTGAAGAGCCTGTGAGCTGGGGGTTGACTCTGCCATTTGTGAGGTGGGGGTTCTGGTGTGTGTCAAAAGGGACAAAGGACAATACTGTTTGTAGTACCTTTTGAGGAGTTCCAGACCAGTGACGCCAAGAAGATAAAGGAGAGATATATGGTGGGTGGATGAGCGGTTCCCGGGCAATTAGGCCATGTGGGCCATTAAAACTCCCGGGAAAAGAATGTGCCTAACATCTTACGACCCCACACCTGGTCACTTCCAGGGGGAAAGACTCCGGGCAGTACCACAGTGCCCTCCTTTGGGCACTGCTGTCATTACCCCAGGGACTACTCTCTTGGATGAAAACCTCAAAACTGTTGTTTAGATGGTCAATAGACCTGGTACAATATTGTAAACATTGCCCATGTGATCCTTGTTGTATTGCAATATGCCCATTGTAGTAATAACAGGAATTACATGTAAAATACACAGGAGGGAGGTTTCATGATAACTGCACCAAAACAAAACATTAGGATAATCTGTTTGGTATGGATGTGATCCAGTAAAGTCAAGGAATCAGATGAGATACATTTCATACCAAATGGATTTTAATAAACCATAGTTTCAATAACTCAAGGGAAAACCTACACGTCCTCTCCTGGTAATCAGCTCATTTTCCCTACTCAACAACCCCCAATGGTGGGGGTCTAAATTCCAGATTTGACCACCTCTCCAGGTTGATTTATGGCACTGCCGCCTGGTTTCAAACGTATGATTTGGCATAAAAGCAAGGGAGACAGACCAATCGGGGAAGGTCGTATTCGACTTCCCACACAACATGTCTTGTGTAGGTATGTATGTATGTATGTGTAGCAGTGGAAGATCGTATTCGACTTCCCACACAGCATATTGTACATGTATGTAAGTATCGGGGAGATCGCACTCGATTTCCCACACTGTGCATACTTTGTATATGTGTGTAGCGAAAGCAGGCTGGGTAAGATTTCACTCTATTCTATTTATCTTTAATTTGTCTATTGACTGTAATTGACTGTTTTATTCTACGCTAACTGCCTACCCGTCTGGAAATAAATTATTTTGTTTGTAACTTGCGTGATCTCCATGACTCTAATTCATCTTGTACCTTTTCAGCCTAAATTACAACTGAATATTGAGGGGGACAATGGGGACCAAGGACTGACCGATCGGCAGTCCCGTGGTACAGGTGATAGTTCTAAGCTGTCAGGCCAGCACGTTTCTGCCCACGTAAAGGGTCGGCTATGCACGGCTCTTGTGGTTTGACGTGAAGGGAACCCCTGGGCGTTACGCCGGTTCCTGTCAAATTATCTCTAAGGAGCCCAGTTAATGCTACGCCGACCTGGGCTCACAACTATCATGACTGTGTTGCATGTATTGTGTCGACTGGACCCTCAGCCTCTGAGTTCTACACCGAACTGAGAGCTTGGTACCCATGTGATAGTTCTAAGCTGTGAGGCCAGCAAGTTTCTGCCAACGTAAAGGGTCGGTTAGGCACGGCTCTTGTGATTTGACGCGAAGGGAACCCATGGGCGTTAATGCGCCGGTTCCTGTCGAATTAGCTCTAAGGAGCCCAGTTAATGCTGCGCCGACCTGGGCTCGCAACTATCATGACAGTGTTGCATGTATTGTGTTGACTGGACCCTCAGCCTCTGAGTTCTACACCGAACTGAGATATTCAGCAATAATGTTAAATCGCGAGAACATATATTGAGTAATAGTGGCGCAGGTACGAGTCGAGTGTAATCACTCCCGGGGTTCGCGTAAATTCCAAACCCAAATTTCTAAATTATATATCTTAAATGGAGTCAGATAAACGAGTGGAACGAGAGTAACCACTAAGCTTTCAAAACGGCCCCGTTTACGAACGGAGAATATTAGGAATATTACTGATCTGTTTCAGGCCAGTTGTAAGCGGGATATGGGGCAGGTCAATCCATATCCGACCCGTGGCAACAGACCCAGTATATTCCTAAACATAATTGTGCTCTGTTCGTGTGCGGAGTTTGATCATTCAAATTTTTTCATTCACTTCTAAACAGCCAGGAAAGAACACGTCGTCCCTTCACCTCCAGCTATTCCCTCATTGGTCTAGCTGTGCAGGTTCTACACCTTTGCCTCACCAAAGAAATCAACTTGGTCTTTGAATATGAATTTTTTCTGAAGTAGGCTACCCCATGCCCCAAATCCTATGATATGAATAATTATAATATTCAACTGGGTTATTAAAATAATTTTGTCACTAAAAATCAAAATAAAATAGAAATGAATATGCATAATACGAACAGACCACACTTTTTTATGAAAAAACTGACATCCGAAAACTTTGAGGAATCCTATTTTATTTGTGCAAATGCATTTCCGAAGGATTTGCGGTGAATTTCGTTCGGCTCATGTTTGATAAATGAGGCCCAATGAGCCTGGCCACACTGTCTGCAAATTGTGATGTCGACACACAAACCCATGCAGACAGCAAAAGCATGCGGTCATTGATCAATATCTCTAGAGGCTCTTTTCTTAGAAATCAGATGACAGAATAATGCAACCCTTTTTAGGTCAGAGAAAATAAATAAACTAGCTTGAACAGAGTTCTATTCTGAGATTCTTGGACACCAAATTGATGTTACCAAACTGAAGTTGACTTTCAATGTTCTCACAGAAACTGCCACCATAGGAGCTTCTGGAAAGGCACAGCCCAACAGGCTTACATGAAACTGCTTATCTTGTGGGTTCTTGGCTTGGACCTACCTGTACTCCAGCATGGGCTACAAAGCTCTTGTCATCAGCCTCCACAGCCAAGCGTAGGCAAGTGGTCCCACCCCAGGATGGAGAGATTCGAATCAGGAGCTTCTGGGCACGCTGCACATCGTGGCTGTAGCACTCACTGAACACACCTGTAGGGTGGAGATGGGATTGTGCCGAAGAGGGAAGGAGGTTGGGGCCAGGGATGGAGCCAGGGCAGGGAGGAAGTATGAGAAGTATGAGAAGTATGGAAAACCATGGCTGGAATTAATAACCACAAACGTCATTGACGTGAATGGTCAAACTACTGCTATCCAGTATGTGAATGGATTATCAGATTACTTCAGTAAGAAGGTAATAGAGGCCACCAATCTAAATGTGAAAATATTTCAATGGTTGAAGTACCAATGGCCTTTTTCTCGTAGTAATCAGCCAGCTCCCGCATCTTTTCTGCCTCGTCATCCTCATCAACTTCCTTCTTTGCCAGTTTCTTCAGGATCTTGCTAGCAGCTAGTGCAGCGCACATGCTGTCCCTGCACTACACAGACAAACCCAACAGGAGCACAATGCTCAGCTGCACGGCACACACTGTGCTGCACAGAGAACTCTTAGCATGTACATTCCCAGAGTACCAGCGACTTCTTGACACTCTCCTTACTGCTAACCTTTAAATCTTGTAACCCATGCAAAAGCGATTCTTTAGTAAAAAGGGTATTTACATAAATTTTAACAGAAATGCACCCTAATATAAATCAGACTTCCCTGGAGTCTTCAGATCACAGCACAGTCACCCCTCTACCAGTGTGTTGTACCTGTTCCCAGGCGATCTCAGCCAGCTCCTTTCTGTTCTGCAGGATGGCCCAGAGGAAGAGGTCCCTCCCTGGGTAATTCTTTGCAGGCCTTTTGGGTGGAGACTGAAAAAGCACGGTGTGGCAAGTCATGACAACCCGGTGATGCGTCAAGAGCAAACGTTCGACAGGCCTTTTCTGACCTGCTGACATTCACTCACCCTGACACTCCCCATGTCATCCTTGGGCATTTCAATGCATGCCTGGCCGTAGGTAGGGGGGTAGATGGGCTTGGTGCCACCCAGGTAGTAGAGCACCTCATGGGACACGTGGCTGAGACACATAGAGCTCTTCTGGCTTTTCATGCGCTTGGCCAGCCTGCGCTGGAAGATGCAGCCCATCTCCAGGTGGTTGTACAGTTTGAGCAGGGTGTCGTTGGTCAGGAACTTCCTCAGGCACACTCCATTCTCCAGCAGCAGCTTCACAAAGTCTGGCTTGTGGCCAACCAGGGCTGAGCGCATAGCCTCGTGCAGGTCACTGGACTGGTGTACAGTGGAGTAGAGTACAGTAGAGTAAGCTTTTTCTAACCTTCACTCATGGCAATACATTACAAATGCATGCATTACAAATGAACACAAAATAAATTTGATCTCAGTGACTTTGACCGTGGAATGATTGTTGGTGCCAGACAGGGTTGTTTCAGTATCTCAGAAATTGATGATCACCTGGGATTTTCATACACAACAGTCTCTAGATTTTGCTGAGAATGGTGCGAAAAACAAAAGAAATTCAGTGAGCAGCAGTTCTGTGAGCAAAAAACGTTGTTAATGAGAGAGGTCAGAGTAAAGGTCATACTAAATATGAGCCACACCTTCCACTGGCTCTCCTCAGTGAAGATCTCGCTCTTTGCTATGTCTGAACGGTTCCAGGCTACTGCCAGCTTCAGCTTCTGCTCCCAGGTTTCCTGGCCCGGAGAACCACTGCTCCGGGAAGCTGGGAAAGAGGAGCACTGAAAACATGGAATCCTTCTTGGAATATACAGAACTGTAGATAGCGCTCTCAGATGGATAACTGCTAACAGCTGGACAGGTTGTATGCACAGTGTTAAAATATCCATCTGCTCTGATGGGAATGGAGCATACAGTAGAAGTCTAAAAAATAAGTCTAATAAATACCTAATAAGGAAGAGGTTAGAGTGGCTAATGTAAATCCTGACACTGGAATACTGTGCAGGTAAGTGAATTTGTGATGGGCACAGTCTTTATATCTGTGTAGGTGTTGTTGTCTTTGTTGTTGTCTTTGCAGATGACAGTTATCTGTACCATTAATCATCATTTTTTTATTGATAAGCATGAGACATTGAGCTATTATTATGGCAAGATGGGTTCTTACTCAATTTCCTCCTTCTTTGATGCAGATTAAGGGTTTAATATTTTTACTAAATCAGAAGTCTGTCTCTGGCAGAACTGCCGCCAGGTGAGCTGATGCACGCAGGGTCATTTGAGAAACCCTAGTCAGGCACCTTTGAACAGAGCTCGGAGGAAGGCTACATCAACATCATTCTGTCCCTCCTCATCGATGCGGAACACGGTCAGCAACTGGGGCGTCCTGAGAATGTCCTGGATCTGAAGGGGAAGTGAACATCAGACTCCTCCACCCAAAGACATCAGCTCACCCCCTCCCAAGCAAGTATATGCCACCCTGCCCCAAATCTTACCTTCTTGGTCCACTCAATGAGCCGGCCCTTTTTGAACCCCTCGTACTGGTGGCTAAAGAACTTCATCATCAGCTGGCGAATGAGGGCGAGGGTGACTTGGGCTATGGGCAGCTTGGCTACATGGGCGATGACGTCGGCCAACCGCCCCGAGCCCTCCAGAATCACGCACGGGGTGCCATTGAGAATGGTGTTGTACATCATCTGTAGTTGTGGAGGGATGTACAGACAAAGCCCACAGTGAAAGGATACTGTCATGTCTGTTGAAACTAACTGAAGAACATTTGACCATAAGGTCAGAGGTTACCTACTTTCAGGGTCCCGTATCCACCATCTAGCACCACGCAAACCACAGGGACCTTCAGCCCACTCCCTGAGGGAGAAACAGAGAGTACAGGCTCGGTATCCCCATAGAATAATATAATATGGGGCCAGATGTAATGACACCTTTTCAATTCACCATCTCAATCAGTAGAAAACACAGGTCCAGCACACACTCCTCCTCACCTTTGTCCCCCAGAGGCTGCTGGGAAATGAGTTTCTCCAGCTTGCTGCGGAGAGCAATCTCCACGCGGTACCGCCCGGTCGTCCCGTCATCCACCAGCAGGAAATGGGAGTGATTGGCGTCCAGAGAGGACAGCCTGCCCTGCTTCTGTTTGTCTGGGGAGTATTCAACTGGGATGTCGCTGTTGTCCTGTGTGAAGACATAGGAGATCAAGGCTACAGGTGTCAGGGTTGGGAGGTAGTACCGGTTGTGGCCACCAGGGGTTTATTATTTTCACCTGGTGCTCATTAGTGCCAACGGGGTGGCTACCTCCATAAGGTATTTAAAGCCCTCTTTGACTATCGGTCGATGCTTTGGTGTCACTGTTCGCTCTGCCACCAGGCTGGTAAGCACACGGTAGACTCACGGTTAAATGAGTTATTGTGCTGGTTCTGGGTTTCGAATTTAAAAGAAAAAACAAAACGAAAAAAAAGGTAAGGAAGGTGTTCTGCTCGTTGTGTGTGTGTGTACACTGCGAACACCTTCCTGTAAGTTCTTTAGTTTTCTTTTCTCTTTTGTTTTTGGCTCGTGTGAGTCTGTGGGTGAGGGACGTTGTCCCCGGTATATATTTTGGTTTGTGCGTTTTCCGGAGCTGCAACTCACGGTTGTTTATTTTGTTTACCTAGTCTTTTTTACTAGGTTGTACTTTTATTTTGGGGATCCCCGGTCCGGGGTTTCAGGGCTCGCCTTTTAGCCCTCTTTTTGGTTGTGTTATTCATTACATTACATTATTGGCATTTGGCAGACGCTCTTATCCAGAGCGACGTACAACAAAGTGCATACCCATAACCAGGGATAAGTTCGCTGAAAGACCCTAGAGGTAAGTACAATTTGAACTGCTACCTGTACAACAAAGATAAGGACAAGGGGCTTTTTTTTTTTTTTTAAACAAACAAACAAACAGAGCAAAAGTCACCAAAGTTAACTATTCAAACACTGCTTACCTAGCCAACTAAAAATACCGATACACAAAGCAAGTCACAGAGACAACAATTAAGGTTCACAGGGAGGTAGGGAGGGATGGGGAGAGGTGCTGCTTGAAGAGGTGCGTCTTCAGCTTGCGCTTGAAGGTGGGGAGAGATTCTATAGTTCTGACCTCAACGGGGAGTTCGTTCCACCACCGTGGAGCCAGAACAGACAGTAGTCGTGAGCGTGAGGTGGAGGTTCTGAGAGGGGGAGGTGCCAAGCGGCCTGTGGAGGCTGAACGAAGAGGTCTGGCAGGGGTGTAGGGTCTGATGATTTTTTGCAGATAAGCTGGGGAAGACCCTTTAACTGCTTGGAAGGCTAGCACCAATGTTTTGAATTTGATGCGAGCCATGACAGGCAGCCAGTGGAGGGAAGTAAGCAGGGGGGTGACGTGTGAGTATTTGGGAAGGTTGAAGACCAGACGAGCTGCTGCATTCTGGATGAGTTGGAGGGGTCTGATGGCGGACGCTGGGAGGCCAGCCAAGAGGGAATTGCAGTAGTCCAGGCGGGACAGAACCATCGCTTGGACCAGGAGCTGGGTCGAGTAGGGGGTGAGAAAGGGGCGGATTCTCCGTATGTTGTATAGGAAGAACCTGCAAGACCGGGTCACCGCCGCAATGTTCTCGGAAAGGGACAGTCTGCTGTCCATCACCACGCCGAGGTTCCTTGCACTGGGTGACGGCGTGAGTGTGGTATCCCCGAGAGAAATGGAGAGATCCAGATGGGGAGAGGTATTAGCAGGGATGAATATCATTTCAGTTTTACCTGGGTTGAGCTTTAGATGGTGGTTGTCCATCCAGCTCTGGATGTCCCTCAGGCAAGCAGAGATACAGGCTGAAACCTGCGTATCAGACGGCGGGAACGAGACGAAGAGTTGAGTATCGTCCGCATAGCAGTGGTAGGATAGCCCATGTGCAGTGATCACAGGGCCAAGGGAGCGAGTGTAGAGAGAAAAAAGAAGTGGGCCAAGGACTGAGCCCTGGGGAACTCCTGTGGCGAGGGGCCGAGGTGTCGATACCGAACCAGCCCAGGCAACCTGGAAGGAGCGACCAGAGAGGTAGGACTCAATCCAGTCCAGGGCTGTGCCACAGATGCCCGTTGCTGACAGGGCAGACAGGAGGATGGAGTGATCCACAGTGTCGAAGGCAGCAGAGAGATCTAGAAGAATGAGGATAGAGGAGAGGGAGGCTGCTCGTGCGGCATGAAGTGACTCACTGACGGAGAGGAGCGCAGTCTCTGTCGAGTGGCCCGATCTGAAGCCAGACTGATGGGGGTCTAGCAGGTTGTTGTTAGAAAAGAAGGAAGAAAGTTGAGTAGAAGCGGCTCGTTCTATAGTTTTAGAAAGGAAAGGAAGAAGAGATACCGGGCGGTAGTTCTGGATGATGGAGGGATCTAGGGTAGGCTTTTTTAGCAGCGGAGTGATGTGGGCCCTCTTGGAGGATGCCGGAAAACAGCCGGAAGACAGGGAGGAGTTATTCTCCCTGGTTTTTAAGGGTTGCTTTACTTTCATTAGCCGTTTTTTGGGGCTATTTTCTTTATTTGATCGGAGCTGTCTCCGAGTTGTTTCCGTGTCCTCGACCTCCCTGGGTTTAGTGGCGGACACGTTTGCGTGCCCGCTTACTAGGGATTACCCTTAGTCGCGCCTGGCTCTCCGCCATTCCTCAACCTCACAAGAGGATTGAGTAGTTGTCTGATCAGGAAGAAACCTTGCATGAGAAAACAGGAGAGCAGAAAGGTAGGACAAAGCAGGACTAAGGCTTGGACATCTGTGTGCGCACAGGTCCAGCCTGACCTCAAGAGTTCAACAGAGCTTCTGCACCAGTATGAAATCATGCCTTTCAGAATTTCTTTCCTTCCCACCACCACCCCAGCATCCAACTATGGGCTCTGATTCTCAAGATCCCCATGGAAGTGTCTGTAGTCTCTCCCTGTGGTTTCGGCTGGCTTACAAAAAGGAGTGATGAGAGGACAGAGCCTGGACGCAAAAGTTTGCATTGACATTAAACCTCAATAATTATTGCTTAATTAATTGTGAGTTGTCTGGAAGTTTCTGTACTCGATTGATCTTGCCTGGTGCAATGGAGCCAACCAAGAGGAAGAAGGCAGGATTTGCGGTTTCTTATTAGTTCCCAATACACCAGGCAAGCTCAGTAAAGCAATAATTTTGTATGTGACCCAGGTCTGGTAGCCCAGGTCCAGCCTCACTTTTGTCTTCACCAGAGCGTGCCGGTTGAGCAAAGTCCCCCAGGTTGCCACGCCGATTAGCACAATTTGATCCTCTGTTGTGCTGGTGGTCAGGGCGTAGTCCCTCACCGCCTGCCCGACATGCATCATCACCCCATCATGCGTGCCCCCAGTCAGGATCCACGCACCTATAAACACAACAAAGATCGCACCTATCCATATATACAACTGCCAATGTCAGACCCCATACACAACAGCATTCGCACACCTTACCACTGTAGGCTCAACATGCAACACCACTTCACACTGGTGACACCTCATGAAACACCACCCAAACACAGCACAGTGAGTGCCAAGCATCTCCCACTGTATGTTGAGTTCACTGTATTTGAGTATATGAGGGGTCAGTCGTGTATATAGGTCGTGTGAGGGGTCACAGGTGAGGATGTACCTGTGGTTTCGGCCACTTTAATCAGCCCCCTGCGGAACATGTCCTTCAGCCGAGCCCTCATGTAGAAGTTTCGGGTTCCGCCCACCACAGATATTAGAAGGTTAGGTGGGCGGAGCTTCCAGTGGTCAGTCATCAGCTTGTATAGGGCATCAGTGGAGGTGTCTGTGGACACTCGCACATACTGAAGGGACACACACACACACACACACACACACACACACAAGATCACACAAAAGGGTAGAAAAGGAAAGGTCACTTTCAATCTAGAGTAAATACACAAAACCTGATGCTATTCAAATCTTTACTTTCAAATTTATAGCATCCTGTTACCTTTCCCATTTTATGCCTCAGTCCACTGAACCTGATGTCTCCATAGGCGTCTGTGGGCACCTCCCGAATGTGTTTGTGTCTGTCCCACGTCTCACCCACAAACTCATCAGGCCTCAAAGCATCATCCACATGAAGATCTCTGGGGTAGCCACACATACAGAGCCCTGGATACTGGATGCTGGATGAGAGACAATCATTCACAGAATGTTTTTATCATGCATTCACAGAGGAGATGCAGTCTGTAAATTATTATGGATGTTTGACCATGACCCAGAATCAGAGATTTCATGATCTAGAATTGACATGGATGAACTAGCAAATTTACACATCATCACTCTGTTTTCATTTCTACAATAATTGCGATCAAGACATATCGAGATACAATTCATAACATTTTGATTTTCATTTCATTCTTTTATTTCATTCTGCATTATTTATCAGCAAAAAAATATTTATAATCATGAAAATTTGTAACAAATAACAGACATTCCATACACGTTTTCTTGAGCAGAAAATCAAAACAGACAACCTTCTCTCTCTTTCAAGAGATATTTAAATCTAATTTAAACTTTATTTTGCCAAATCTGCAGCCTAACAAAAAGATGATCTGAGCATTCATTATCGTACCTACTGCGCTTGTGTAAAAATATATTCTCGTGAGCTGCTCGTATGAAGATCTGAAAGCCATTATCACAGAAGCTGATAACTGAAAATATGAATGTTCCCACATGTTTACTTACAACTTACTTTGACTCTTGCATGACTAAAGCCTTAAGAAGGATGCACATATTGAGAGTGATTCTAAATTTCAAAGTATTTTCGGGTAAGTGAAGCGAAATTCCCGAATCCAGCAGTTTTAACACCCTCTTTTAACTCTTGGCACACCGAAGACATCAATGATGGCCCTTCACTTATCCAACATATAAAATACATTTCTTCAATTTAATTACTTAATTATCGGCAAACAATATAAATGATCAAATCAATTGCCAAATGCATTGAACCTGTTGGATTAATGTTTATCAGAACATACAACACAAGGAATAAAATTAAGAGTTTAATTATGTTACAGAACAATCAACATCTAAATCTAACGTTGAGGGTCACCTACTTTAAACAAAGAACATTAAAGACATGGACATTCACAAGAGAAACAAATGAAGGAAAATGCCAACCCCAGCGTGTCTCTATCGAAACAGTCCCACAAAACTGAAATTCATGTCCAGAAGGGGGGGGGACCTTGCCCTCAGAGGGGCACAGCTGGAAACTGGAAGGTGTAGGAGAATTGACACACAATCGTTGATAGCCTAAGTTACCTACAGCTGCTGGTAGCTCTTTAAAATTGAAATGAGGTAACCCTGCCGTAAAATTTAACTGTGCCAGCTTGAACAGCATGAAAATTGATTTCATTGGTTACAGGGTGGGGCAGGCAGGGGTGTTGCCTGCACACCTGCTGGTCATTGTGGCTGCTGGCATAAAGAGCTGCCTGGGCCTCAGTGATCTCTCTGACACTGATTGGTGTGCTACTGGGAAGAGGGTTCCTGGGCTTATCTGTTTGGTTTGAATATATTTTTATGTCTGTACAACCTTGTTTGACTATCTCCAGGTTTGTTGCAAACAAGCTAGTTTGTAACACTCCCCTCTGCTCAGCTATAGGGGAGGAGAGGTAAAGAGAGAGGGAGATGGAGCCCCTTACCTTTCCTTGAAGAAGCAGCACTCTTTCTTCTTGATGTTCTGTTTTATCCAGGATGGTCTGTGCATGTTATCAGGGAGTTTCACCAAGGGCACATGCTCCTCCATGTTTGGGAGGGTGCAGGAGAGGGAGAGGCAGAGGAGAGTTCAGCACTGGGAGTCAGCAGTAGGATGCTCTACAGAAAGTTACTCCACTTTCCACTGCTGCAGTGATGTGATGAGCACAGTCTGGAAGAGCTGCTGAGAGGGAGGGGGAATGAAATATGATGGTTTCTGAAGGCATTTTGAGAGTGGGGACACAGTTTTGTCAGAGGGGGAGGACCAGTGATCGAGACAGATAATTAACAAAGCTAAAATAATTTGCAAATAATGAAAACTAGTCATCCGACCTTCCCTCTCTTAAAAAAAGAAAGCACATGCACCTGCTAAAAGCTCTTGTTCCCCATTAAAATAGGTTATGATCAAGTGTACATTGTTTGGGAATGTGAGGTTCCAATGACCTTCCCTGTGTAACCCACCAGAGGGAGACTTAGCCCCTTTCTCATCCTTGGGACTCTCAACACTGTAATTATTACTGTCACCTGTGTATTTTTAAACCCCACCCCCCCACTCAGTCTTGAGTTTGCTTGACTTTGTGTGTGTGTGTGTGTGTGTGTTAGTTTACTCTTGAATTTTGATAAGTACCTTTTGACTTTGTTGCCTGTTGTACTTCTGCTGATGTTTTTGAACTGACCCTGGTTACGACCTTTTGCCTGTGTGCTTCGACTATCCCTTAAGTAAAGTCCTACTTTTGCCTACATCCTTTGTTGTGTGGTTTCTGGACTTGGTTCCACTCATGTTTTCTGAGTCTCCCTGTGGCCCAAGGGGAATTACTACATACTCAGTACCACAATAGCCTGGGTTTGACTGGGTCAGACTGGGTCAGACTGAGTCATAAAAATAGATCCAGCAGACCACTTCACTGAGTTTGGCCAGCTTCAGACAGCTTTGACTGACCAAGGAAAACACTCTACCATTCTGGCCAGTCTCAAAGTAACATAATTCAGGCATGAACAGATGCTCGGCCAGATTACAGAAGCCCTGTAGGGTTCCTCCAGTTACAACTCTCTGGTCTAGTCACCCCCAACTCATCCATCTCCTGGTCCTCCGGTACCACAGCCTCACTCAGAACCACGCCTGCCCCCACCCCTGTGCTTCAATGCTGGTCCAGTGGAGTGTTGAGGCAAGCTAGCAGTCAGAGAAGGGGTGAATGATCTAGAGACCCTCATTGCCTATCAGACTAGAAATCTCACTGTCTGATAGTATGAGGGTGAGGATGAGCGGAGAGCCAGACGCGACCGTGAGAAAAAGCCCCAATACGCGAACACGCGGGTGTGTACGCTATCAGATCCCGGAAGGGAAAGACACAGGGATGTACAAATACAGAGGGGAATGAACAGAAACTAACCCGAAGGTGATATTTAGAATGGAACAGAAAATAAGCCCAAAACGGCTGTAGGAAAAATAAATCAACCCTCTGAAAAACAGGGCGAAACACCAAACCCAAAATAAGTGCTTAGAGGCGAGCACTGGGACTTACAATTTGAGAAATCAGAAATAAAAATACAATCTAGCGCAAAACTGCTAGGCACAAAACAAAACCCATGAGACGCAGCTCAGGAAAAAGACACAAACAAAAATACAGTACTGGGGACAACGTCCCTCTACCACCGGCTCACACGAGCCCCAAATAAAAAGATAGAAAAGAAAACCCTTCAGGAAGGCGTCGGTGAACAAACACCACAACCAAACACCTTCCTTACCTATATTTCTTAAATTCTGAGAGTTCAGATAAACACACCAACACCGTACCTGACTCTACCAGCACAGAGTCTACCTGGTGTATTACCGGCTTTGAGCTAGGGCGAACAGTAGACACAAAAGCACTGAAAGGTAGTCAGTCCTGGCCTTAAGTACTCTTAGGGGAAGGTAATTCCCCAGGTGCTAACGAGGAACAGGTGTAACCAATGATCCTTGGCTCTCTGGCGATCACAGCGGGAATTACCTCCCACCATGACAGATAGGCAAAAAGAGCATTGTTTGTGAACAGTCTTCCTGAGACTAGACCAGTGTCAATTCTCCTAATATTACCAGAGGGTTCCCAAGTACCTAGGAGTTCTTCCCTGGCTCCAGAGGCGCCGATGCAGGACAACTAAAGCAGGCTGAGCGAGATTGCAGGATGAGAGAGAGAGATGCTGTCTCTACTGTGGAAATCCATGCTGCTAAAGCACAAACCCCTCCAGAGAAGGGAGGATTGTGATGTGCCCACCTTCACTCCCAATGTTCCAGTCTCTGGGGTCCTGCTCCCCACAGTCATCTCTTGAGTAGGGGAACAACATGCCATGCAATTCCAGGTGGATTCTGGGACTGGATTATGGACTTCAAGGACATCTCCCTGGCCAAGCAACTCCAGATCGCATTCACTAGCCCAGAGACTTCTGAGTCTGTAACTACCCTAGATGGTCATGTAAAACCCCACAGCTAACCCAATGACGGAATTTAGCGGGGGCCGAAGGGGGTTTTGCGTGCTTGTCCTTCTGGCGTTGCTGGGAGAACATTAGTTGGGTTAATTATTACCCTCCGTACAAGAACAGAGCACAATTATGTTTATGAATATACTGGGTCCAAAAGCCAAGTTTGGCCAGCTCACGTGGAGCAGCAATAATTGGCTCGCTGCTCCAGAGGGAGGGACTTGACAGGGTTATTAGATCGCCGCACAATAAGCACCTCGGGCGACTCGGAATCACGGCAATGGGCACGGGACGAGACGGCTTAAAGAAGGCGTGTCGCTCTCATTCGGGCCGCCGAGGGACGGGGTACGGGCGGTACATCTAATACGACTACCTCCAATTGAATCAGACGAGGTACAATTGGCTACCAAATTGGGAGAAAAAGGAAAAAATCTGGAAGAAAAAAAAAAGAATATACTGCGTCCGTTGCCATGGGTCGGATATGGATTGACCTGCCCCATATCCCGCTTATAGCTGGCCAGAAACGGATCAGTACAATTCTTAATATTCTCCGTTCTCAAACGGGGCCGTATTGTTCGCTTAGTGGTTACTATAGTTTTACTCGTTTATCTGACTCCATTTAAAATATAATTTAGAAATTTGGGTTTGCAACTTACGCGGACCTCGGGAGTGATTACATTCGACTTGTACCTGCGCCACCATTACTCAATAGATGCTCCCGGGATTAGCATTACTGCTGAAATCTCAGTTCGGTGGAGAACTCAGAGGCTGCGGGTCCAGTCAACACAATACATGCAAACCTGCCATGATAGTTGCGAGCCCAGGTTGGCGTAGCATTAACTGGGCTCCTTAGAGCTAATTTGGCAGGGACCAGCGCCGTAACGCCCAAGGGTTTCCTTTCGCACCAAATCACAAGAGCCGTGCGTCACCCGACCCTTTAAGGGACAGAAATCGCTGGCCGCACAGCTTAGAACTACCACAGGTGTACCGCCCCGCCGATCGGTCGGTCTTCGGCCACCATTTCCCCCTGAGTATTCAGTTGTAACTTAGGCTGAAAAGGTACAAGATGAATTAGAGTCATGGAGATCACGCAAGTTCCAAACAAAATAGTTTATTCGCAGACAGGTAGGTTATTAGCTTTAGAATATCACAATCAAGTATAAAATATACAAATTAAGAATAGAGATAGAGTAAATAATCATACCTAGCCTGCTTGGACGACACACAAACACAGAGTATAGAATATGCCGTATGGAAAGTCGAATACGATCTTCCTGATACTTACATACACGTACAATATGCTGTGTGGGAAGTCGAATACGATCTTCCCAGATTGGTCTGTCTCCCTTGCTTTTATGCCAGATCATATGTTTGAAACCAGGCGGCAGTGCCATAAATCAACCTGGAGGGGTGGTCAAATCTGAAATTTAGACCCCCACCGTTGGGGGTTGTTGAGTAGGGAAAATGAGATGATTACCAGGAGAGGACGTGTAGGTTTTCCCTTGGGATACTGAAACTATAGTTTATTCAATTCCATTTGGTATGAAATGTATCTCATCCGATTCCTTGATTTTATCAGATCACATCCATACCAAACAGATTACCCTTATGTTTTATTATGTTGCAGTTATCATGAAACTTCCCTCCTGATTATCCATTTTACATGCAATTCCTGTTACCATTACATAAGACTTAATGCAATAATACAAGGATCACATGGGCAATGTTTTCAAGGTGTTACCGGGTCTATTTACGATCTTAATAGCAGTTTTGAATATTTAATCCAAGAGAGCAGTCACCGGTGTAATGACAGCAGTGCCCAAATGAGGGCACTGTGGCATTGTCCGGAGTCTTCCCCCTTGGAAGTGACCAGGTATGGGGTCACAGGGAGGTCACCAATGTTCGGGAGGATTCTTTTCCCATGACCCAACTGGCCTTGGACCACTCATACATCTTAACTCCCCAACAGGTAGTCTAAACAACATTGAAACCCCAGCTCTCAGGCCCCTCACAAATGGCAGCCCTTCCTGACCTTAACCACTATGCTACAGGCCGCCCCATCATATCTATGAATGCTGTAGTTGGGAGTTTTCATGATAACTGCACTATGCTGTAAATATGTCTTTGTGCCTCTCATGGTAATATACCTTTTGGATAAACCTGATTTGGGTGAATGAAAGGAAAGGAGACATCCCAGACTGTTTGGTTTCTTCTCCTTATCTCCGAAATCCAGGCCTTAGTTCTTGACCCTAAAAGTGAGTCACCCATCTATAATTTACAGCCAGGCCCACCAGGCAGGGGGCTAAAACACATGGCTTCTACAGAGACAGCT
Organism: Conger conger; assembly: GCF_963514075.1. Classification (NCBI taxonomy): domain Eukaryota; kingdom Metazoa; phylum Chordata; class Actinopteri; order Anguilliformes; family Congridae; genus Conger; species Conger conger. The sequence continues at coordinate 25,496,018 of NC_083776.1, read as the reverse complement.
TTTGCCCAGTTTCCCCTCGGCTCCTGAATGGTTATGATATCAACGGTAGACTGTTAAAAAAACTAGACCATTACACCAGTCGCACTGAACCAATCAGAATAACACCAAACATCACTATATTCTGACCTGGGATTATCATGAAACATCTTTATACCATCTCCAATATTCCTGTTCTGGAATGTGAGAAAAGGGGGCCCCCAGGGCCCAAGAAGGCACCTCTAAGAATCCTTCTCTAGCTCTCCCCCACAGGCATGTGTGCCAACGGTGGGTGCTAACAATGTATGCTCCAGGAGGGGGAAGTCAGCAAGCTGACCAGCGCATGAGACCAAATGTTACTTATGACTGGCTTACAGATTCCCCCCCATGGCCCCGAGGGACAAACAACACAGTTCCAAGGGGTCACTGTGAAAGCTGTGGCTGTACATGTAATTCCCTGCGGATGCTTGGGGTCTCAATCCTGACAGTGTTGGCACCTGCAGGGGGCTGAGCACCGAAACAGCAGGGGTAGAAGATTTTAGGGAGTGGAATGAGGCTGGTGATGACGGACCCTCAGAATACCCAGTCCCACCAGTCCCCAGTATGTAGGCATCCTGGGCAGAGCTGGTAGAGGAGCTAGCCCTGGACGACCCGTTGCACCAGGTCCATTAGGTCAGTCAGAGACCATGCACACTGTCCAGAAATAGTGTCCTTCCACCACAGAAAGACGTCCACCTCCAGCGGAATTCTCCTCAGAACGCAGATCTGACCCATTACGAAGTCCTCAATCACTTCCAGTCGATCAAGTGACTCGCTGGAGAGGTCAGACCTTCATGCGTGAAGGAGCTCATCTCGCTGATGACGTACTACTGTGGGTGAGACACTTGGACGATCTCAGCGTGGCCATACAAAAACTGAACACTATACTACATTTGGCACAAAATGGGAAAATATTGTTAGACATATAATCATGGCAAGATGTTTCATGACAACCAGTGCGAGTGGTGAATATGGTCTTCATGTCCCTTATAGAGATATGCACCAATACGGTGATCTAATTTAAATACCTGATTCTTCACTACTATGCAGGTTGAGCATATGGTAGTGTATGGTAGTGGAATTTAGATAGACCTGTTTTAGGTGAATCAAAGAAAAAGAAACCAAGAATCCAATATAGACAGTACAACTATTTATAGTAAACACACAACAATACATAGACACATTAATGAGGTGGATAAAGAATATTTATCTTTGTTCTGACACAATCCACCTATGCCAGCCTAAGGCTTCAATGAATTCCCTTACGACATGACTAGGGTTCTTGTGCAGACAAAAGTCCAGAATATCTTGCTGGCAGCAGCAAACCAACCCTTGGCATATGTTCTGCAGGCTAAGACACGCTCGATGGTATGGGTCTGATGGACAAGTGAACAGCTAATAGAATGGAGCGCCTGCGCTTCAGATCTAACAGCCGTGAATATATTTTTTGTAAACTATGAATGATATGTTTGAGACCAGTGATCATCTGGTTTACCAAACTTGATGAAATTTAGGATAATTAATTATCCTATAAGTATTTGGATGGCACGTCTGCCTAAGAATTCAGGAACTAAATTATCGAGCTGTGCCTGTAGCCATGCATACTACTATATTGCAGTATATCGCATGCAGAACAGAATGCTGGGACGGTTAAAACTAACATATACCAAACACAAGATGTATAATGCAGCCACTTGCTTCAAAATATACACATTTATGCAGGGTGAATGTCTGCATAAATCTGTAATCAAATTAAAGAATTGATCAAAAACAATACATCAAAACCAAAATAAATTATACACTCCTTCAAGATAAACCATTGAGAGTGCAGGTTCACTGCTCTTACAACAAGAAACACCACACGTGACAAACACTTAGGGAAGGAGAGACAAGAAGCACAAAGGGAGCAGTGAGAGCCGTGAGGGGGGGCAGTGAGGAACTGAGAAGTTTGAAACTGTGGGGGGAGTAGAATGACCCATAAATCAGTCCTTGCCAGAAAATGACCCCCCCTTGTTAGGTTTTATGCCCAGAAATGTAAGAGGAGGAATTGCTTCTTCTCCTTTACTCTTAAATTTACTGAAGCATTTTGCATTTGGAACACCTTCCAAAATATAAGCCAATTCAGTGTTACTGGGCTATAAAGACCTCTCCTGTTGTAAACATCTCTCCATATAGGCACAGATGCCACAGGTCACTGTAAATCAGTGAAAACTTTAAAGGGTTCATTTCAGGGCATTAACTAGTTTATCTAAGGTCTAGAAAATATTCTAATATATATATTTTGTGTTAGTGTGAGAAACCACACAAACATACAATTAGATTTTTAAGTACACACATGCCTCAGTTAATCTAACTGGCTTCTAAGTAAGTATATTAGTGTTATTAACTAACAATTCCTAAATGGCATGCACAGACATGCAGTTTACCATATATAATAATATAGATCCTCTGCATTCACAGTGGTGCAGTTAGAGCACACAAAGTGAAGCAGAGGAAACTAATATGGTGCACCAAGATGCACTATACATTTGGCCTATGCCTGAATTATTTAATTTATCCTAATAGGATAAATGATGCAATCAGGGAATTCATCCTTTTTATTAAGGATGTATCCCTACCAGGGCAAAGTTGATTTGACATTTATTACAGAACATTTGGTATATTTAACTATCCACATGCCTATAACAAATGCTTTCCAAACTATAGCCTATGTATTTAATTACAAGTATACAACTGTTGGCAATACAGGTAGCACAGGCCAGAGGACTCAGTCTCCAGCAGCTCAGAAAGACAGAAATTCTGTGAGGCGACACCCGACACCAGTCTCAGAGGTCTAGACATAGGCTGGGTTCAGTATCAGCACTCCCTAGACTCCGCTTCTAGGTCTGGAACCTAGGACCTAGGCTATGCCCCTGATTCAGCACCCAGTTGCAATTTATAACAATTTATGCAATTATAATGGAGAAACTTGCCACCTTTAACGGAGCTCAAGCTCCGGAATGCAACAACACCACCAGAAGGAGCAAACTTCAGACACCTCACCCATTGTAAGCCTCAGCAGACGAATCTCACATGGATGAAAGCTTGAAAGCTGTTCAAGTCAAGCTTACCAACTGTAAAATTCCACACACATGCATGAAATTTGATCACATCGGCAGACAAATCTTATATGAATGAAAAGTTACCATCACGTCGGACAAATCAGATATGAATGAAAATTTGATCACGTCGGGGTCACCAACTGTAAAACCCCACAGCTAACCCAATGACGGAATTTAGCGGGGGCCGAAGGGGGTTTTGCGTGCTTGTCCTTCTGGCGTTGCTGGGAGAACATTAGTTGGGTTAATTATTACCCTCCGTACAAGAACAGAGCACAATTATGTTTATGAATATACTGGGTCCAAAAGCCAAGTTTGGCCAGCTCACGTGGGGCAGCAATAATTGGCTCGCTGCTCCAGAGGGACGGATTTGGCAGGGTTATTAGATCGCTGCATAATAAGCACCTCGTGCGACTCGGAATCACGGCAACGGGCACGGGACGAGACAGCTTAAAGAAGGCGTGTCGCTCTCATTCGGGCCGCCGAGGGACGGGGTACGGGCGGTACATCTAATACGACTACCTCCAATTGAATCAGACGAGGTACAATTGGCTACCAAATTGGGAGAAAAAGGGAAAAATCTGAAAAAAAAAAAAAAAAGAATATACTGGGTCCGTCGCCATAGGTCGGATATGGATTGACCTGCCCCATATCCCGCTTATAGCTGGCCAGAAACGGATCAGTACAATTCTTAATATTCTCCGTTCTCAAACGGGGCCGTATTGTACGCTTAGTGGTTACTATAGTTTTACTCGTTTATCTGACTCCATTTAAAATATAATTTAGAAATTTGGGTTTGCAACTTACGTGGACCTCGGGAGTGATTACATTCGACTTGTACCTGCGCCACCATTACTCAATAGATGCTCCCGGGATTAGCATTACTGCTGAAATCTCAGTTTGGTGGAGAACTCAGAGGCTGCGGGTCCAGTCAACACAATACATGCAAACCTGCCATGATAGTTGCGAGCCCAGGTTGGCGTAGCATTAACTGGGCTCCTTAGAGCTAATTTGGCAGGAACCAGCGCCGTAACGCCCAAGGGTTCCCTTCGCACCAAATCACAAGAGCCGTGCGTCACCCGACCCTTTAAGGGACAGAAATTGCTGGCCGCGCAGCTTAGAACTACCACAGGTGTACCGCCCCACCGATCGGTCGGTCTTCGGCCACCATTTCCCCCTGAGTATTCAGTTGTAACTTAGGCTGAAAAGGTACAAGATGAATTAGAGTCATGGAGATCACGCAAGTTCCAAACAAAATAGTTTATTCGCAGACAGGTAGGTTATTAGCTTTAGAATATCACAATCAAGTATAAAATACACAAATTAAGAATAGAGATAGAGTAAATAATCATACCTAGCCTGCTTGGACTACACACAAACACAGAGTATAGAATATGCCGTATGGAAAGTCGAATACTTCCTGATACTTACATACACGTACAATATGCTGTGTGGGAAGTCGAATACGATCTTCCCAGACTGGTCTGTCTCCCTTGCTTTTATGCCAAATCATACGTTTGAAACCAGGCGGCAGTGCCATAAATCAACCTGGAGGGGTGGTCAAATCTTACTGGCTGGCTTACTGGCTTACAGTCAATCCCTGGGCAATGGTAGAATCCTTCACCTTACGAGCCCCTTGCGCCTCTGTGTCAATAATCAACATCAAGAAACCATACAGCTCCATCTTACTCAATCACCAGAGGTCCCTATAGTCTGAGGGCACCCTTGGCTGGTGCTGCACAACCCACACATTGGCTGGTCTTCTGAGTCTGTGATTTAGTGGGGACCCACTTGTCATGCCACCACTCCCTCCATCTCTCGAGTCTCCTGTTCCTTCCAACTTGTCCCGAGTTCCTCCTGAGCATTCAGTTTCTTGAGTTTGTTAACTTCTACAGGCGATTCATTCACAAATTCAGCTCCACAGCCGCACCATTATTACATTACATTAATGGCATTTGGCAGACGCTCTTATCCACAGTGATGTACAACGAAGTGGAAAGTGTATACCTATAACCAGGGATAGGTGCGCTGAAAGACCCTAGAGGGAAGTACAATTTAAACTGCTACTTGCACAACAAAGATAAGGACCATTTGATCATCTGAATTTATTTTTATTTTCATTTATTTTTATAATCCCGCAACACGCAAATGTATGAACAAACCCCTTAACTAACTAGCCAAACACTGCTTACCTAACCAAACTAAAACATCCTGATACACAAGTAAATCACAGAAAGACAACAATGAAGGTTTAGAGGGAGGTAGGGAGGGACAGGGAGAGGTGCTGCTTGAAGAGGTGCGTCTTCAATTTGCGCTTGAAGATGGGAAGAGATTATACTGTTCTGACCTCAATGGGGAGTGCGTTCCACCACCGTGGAGCCAGAACAGACAGTAGTCGTGAGTGTGAGGTGGAAGTTCGGAGAGGGGGAGGTGCCAAGCAGCCTGTGGAGGCCGAACAAAGAGGTCTGGCAGGGGTGTAGGGTCTGATGATTTTTTGGAGGTAAGCTGGGGAGGACCCCATAACTGCTTGGAAGGCTAGCACCAATGTTTTGAATTTGATGTGAGCCAAGACAGGCAGCCAGTGGAGGGAAGTAAGTAGTGAGTGACATGTGAGTGTTTGGAAAGGTTGAAGACCAGACAAGCTGCTGCATTCAGGATAAGTTGGAGGGGTCTGATGGCAGATGCTGGGAGGCCAGCCAAGAGGGAATTGCAGTAGTCCAGATGGGACAAAACGATCGCTTGTACCAGGAGCTGGGTCAAGTAGGGGGTGAGAAAGGGACGGATTCTCCATATGGTGTATAGAAAGAACCTGCATGACCGGGTGACTGCTGCCATGTTCCCGGAGAGGGACAGTCTGCTGTCCATCACCACGCCGAGGTTCCTTGCACAGGGTGATGGCGTCAGTGTAGTATCCCCTAGGGAAATGGAGAGATCCAGATGAGGAGAGGTAATGGCAGGGTTGAATATCATTTCAGTCTTACCTGGGTTGAGCTTTAGATGGTGGTTGTCCATCCAGCTCTGGATGTCACTCAGGCAAGCAGAGACACAGGCTCAAACCTGTGTATTGGATGGTGGGAATGAGATGAAGAGTTGGGTATCGTCCGCATAGCAGTGGTAGGATAGACCATGTGCAGTGATAACAGGGCCAAGGGAACGGGTGTAAAGAGAAAAAAGAAGCGGGCCTAGGACTGAGCCCTGGGGAATTCCTGTGGCAAGTGGCCGAGGTGTCGATACCGTACCTGCCCAGGCAACCTGGAAGGAGCGACCAGAGAGGTAGGACTCAATCCAGTCCAGGGCTGTGCCACAGATCCCCGTTGCTGACAGGGAGGACAGGAGGATGGAGTGATCCACAGTGTCGAAGGCAGCAGAGATCGAGAAGAATGAGGACAGAGGAGAGGGAGGCTGCTCGTGCGGCATGGAGTGATTCACTGTCGGAGAAGAGCATGGTCTCTGTCGAGTGGCCAGATCAGAAGCCAGACTGACGGGGGTATAGCAGGTTGTTGTTAGAAAAGAAAGAAGAAAGTTGACCAGAAGCGGCTCGTTCTATGGTTTTTGACAGAAAAGGAAGAAGAGATACCGGACGGAGGGATCCAGAGTAGGCTTTTTTAGCAGCGGGGCCCTCTTGGAGGATGATGGAAAACAGCCAGAAGACAGGGAGGAGTTGACAAGGGAGGTGACAAATGGGAGAATGTCAGGTGTGATAGTCTGGAGGAGAGAAGAGGGGATAGGGTCAAGAGCACAGGGTGTAGGGCAGTGGGAGAGCAGGAGTTGAGAAACATCAAAGTCTGTAAGGGGAGAGAAAGTGGAAAAGGAAGGGATGGGCCTAGAGGGGGGGAAGGGCACAGAGAGGGGGGCGGTGGTTGTAAAGGATCTGCGGATGTCTGTGACCTTCTCATCGAAAAAATCAGCAAAGTCATCAGCAGCGAAGGAGGACTGAGGTGGAGGAGGTGGTGTGCTGAGGAGAGTTTCCGGGGGTTAGAAGTGGAGTTCTGATAGTATTTTACGTTGGCGGCAGTGACAGTGGAAGAGAATGGTAGGTTGTGAGGTCTGAAGGGTCTCTGGATTTCCCACACTTCCTCTCCGCTGCGCGGAGGCTGGCCCGGGAGGTACGGAGGGTGTCAGATATCCAAGGACTGGGAGGGGATGTGCGAGGTGGCTTTGAGACAAGGGGACAGAGAGAGTCAGTGGGGAGTTCGGAGAAGGATTCAAGAGGGGGCAGTGAGGTGGTGACAGTGGTGGCAAAGGAGGAGGGTGAGAGGGAGTGGAGGTTACGGCGGGCTGAGGAAGCGTGGGTGGGAGGAGGGGGAGGAGGATGGGGAGGAAGAGGGAGGGAGAATGAGATGAAGTGGTGATCAGATGTATGCAGAGGGGTGACTGTGAAATTGGAGCATGAGCAGTTCCTCACGAAGACTAGTTCTAGGACATTGCCTGCCTTGTGGGTTGGAGGAGAGTGTTGCAGGGAGAGGTCGAAGGAGTGGAGTAGTGGTAGGAAGGCAGCAGCCTGGGAGGCTTCAAGGTGGATGTTGAAGGCACCACTCATGACCCTGACTAAGGGGACCCCTTCACACTTCTCCTGGACCCATGAGGGAGAAGAGGCATTCATAGAGCTCAAGAGGCATTTCATGGCAGCACTGTGCTATCCTCTCCCAAAGGACTGCTGATAACAAGTTACATCCCTGTGCCTTCCTTTCCCACTGTCTCCCCACAACAGAGAGGAACTATGAGATGAGGGATAGAGAATTGAGAGGAGTGAAAACACTGCCTGGAGGGAGCTCAACATCAATTCATTGTCTGGACTGACTACAAAAATCTTCAGTACATCCAGCAGGCCAAATGCCTTAACCCTCGTCAAGCTCGATCGTCTGTTCTTTAACAGCTTCAACTTTGTGCTCTCTTAGGATCCAGGTTCCAAGAATCAGAAGCCCAACGCCCTTTCCAGAGTGCTTCAGTTCCTTAACCAGGAGAGTTCCCCACAGCCCATCCTCCCAAAGTCAAGAATTGTGGCTCCAGTTTTTTGGGGAATCAAGACCGTTGTCAGATAGGCACAGCAGAGGGAATCTGATCCAGATTTGTCCCAGCGGTAGTTAGAGCTAAGGTCCTACAATGGGGCATTACACCCGACTAACTGGTCATCCAGGAACATCTAGGATTTCCTCAAGTGACAGTTTCGGTGGCCCAAGATGGAGGACATCCATTCCTTTGTGGCAGCTTGTCCAACCTGTGTCCAGAACAAGAGCCTGTGGTTGCGCCTTCAAGGTCTCCTTCATCCGCTAACCATTCCCAAGTCACGTAACCTTGGAATTCATCACCGGCCTCTCACCATCATTCTGGTGATAGTCGACCAATTCTCCAAGGTTTACCATTTTGTTACCCCTGCCCAAACTTCCCACTGCCTGTGAAACTGTAGAACTCATATGCCACTATGTCTTCCAATAGATGTGGTGTCAGACCGTGGACCCAGACCGTGGACCCCAGTTCACTGCCAAGTTTTGAAAGGCCTTTTGCACACAGTCAGCTTTGAAATGCCTATTGCACACAGCTTAAGTCAGACAGAGACAACCCTGCAGTGCCCCTTCCAATCCTTCTGCCTGGAACAGTCACATCCTGTGGGCAAAATATGCTCATAACACCCTATGCTGCTCGTCCACAGTTATGTCCCCCCTTCAATGCCTATTTGGTTACCAGACTCCATTGTTCACAGACCAGGACTCCATGGTTAGGATATCATCTGCACAGAGGTTTGTCCAATGATGCCAGCAGACCTGGAGGAGCATCTGTAGTGGACCAGTCACCAACATCAGCACCAGGCCAACCAACAACACAGGCCGGCACCTTCCCTTTTGCCTGAGGCAGAGGGTCTGGCTGTCCATTCGGAACCTCACCTCACAAGCGCAGTCCACAGTTTGTGGATCCCTTCAAGATCTCTATGGCCCGGGGGCATTACCTACTCAGTACCACTACAACCTGGGTTTGAATCCCAGCCATTCCTAACAGGGAAAGCCCTGAAACAAACAATTTTCCATACGCTGGGCTGCGACTTACACCACAGACCTGATCTGAGCAGCACAGTGCAGGCACAAATCACAGATTATGCTGATGCAAAAAATTGCAGTGAGCTGCTTGATCTTCACTGATACACCCCCAACCACACCTCTCCCCACTTCAATGCACGGTGAGTAACCAAATTATCAAACGGGCTGAGGCAAGTCTGAATCCATGACAAAAATGCCTGCTTGCACATGCCAACGGCGTGCACATACCAGCCCAAAAATAGAGCCCCTAATGCCCTCCCTATAACCTAAAACACAGTGGCATACAAGCAGACATAGCACACCTACAATTTAATAGTATGGGAGTGAACAGGTACCTTTTCCAAACTATTTTAATGCTGTCATGCTACTAGTCAGACTGAGAGAGATTATATTTGGAGGTCTACTGTTGAAAGGAAAAGCTGAATCACTTACTGGCACAAAAATGGATGCCACACCCCAAACAAGTCTGTACATTACTGATATACAGTATATTACTGATAGTGTGCACGCACTACATAGCTATATGTTATTCTTTCTAACATGCTTTGCAACTTCAGTATTGGTATGAACACAGACAAATTATACTTTGAATTATACTTAGGCCTATACACAGAACCCTACATGCACAGGCAGATTGCAGACACATTCACCGAGCACTTTAAAACACCTACTTATTCGTCAGCCAATTGTGTGGCAGCAGTGCAATGTAGATCACGTAGATACAGGTCAGGAGCTTCAGTTAATGTTCACATCAACTATTAGAATGGAGAAAAATGTGATCCAAGTGACTTTGACCGTGGAATGATTGTTGGTGGCAGACAGGGTGGTTTGAGTATCTTTGAGTATTGAGAATGGTGCAAAAAACTGAAAGAAATCCAGTGAGCAACAGTTCTGCAGACAGAAATGCCTTGTTAATGAGACATCAGAGGAGAATGTCCAGACCGATGATCAAAGCTGACAGGAAGGTGACAGTAAAGCAAATAACCACACATGACAACAGTGGAATGCAGAAGAGCATCTCTGAACACAGATCACATCACATCACATAAATCTGAGTGGATAGGCGACCGAGGTAGAAGTGGATAGGCGACCCGAGGTAGAGGGGAACCAGCACTTCCTCCCCACCCTGTGAAACAGACTCAGCACACCTGTCCAGCCATGCAGCAGTGTGAACATAATAGCTGGGGGCCTGGAGCTGCACTTGAACTTCAACTGAACAAACAGCAAGGAAAAAGGAGAGACTTCAATTCCATCGAGTCCCATGGATTTCTATGGGAGCTGCTCAATGGCGCGAGAAGCCAATTCATGGAGGCGACCATAATGGACTATGGGGCTTTTGGTACCAGAGGAGTCTGCACACTGGGTACCTAAACATGCAGGATCACGGTATACACCAGTGAACGTGGCTCACGTCATTGCTCTGCCACAGGGATGCGCAGTGAGAATTGAGAAGGTGGAAGCTGTCTGACAAACTGTTGCACATGGAGGGTAGTGACAGGATTTTATGCAAGAAAACAAGCAATTAGCTGTGACAAGGACATTTTTGACTGTTACGTTAGCTACATTAATATAGCCTACTTACGGAAAAGCTCATGTTAGGGTATGAGGGCAGTGAATATAGCTTTACTTGTATCAGGTCAAAATTAATGTTGCAAATTAGATTCCCAATATGCATTGTGCTGAATTAGCATTAATAAACTTTGGGTGCAAAACTCTGTTGTCCTTCATTTAACAATGAATGTAACTGGCCGTACATCAACCAGTCTCTGGATTCAGGGGTGTAGTTTGAGTGCCCGTTACCATCACAGGCTGGAGATTCAAGCCAAACACGGCCAGTGACATCACTGGATGTATTTATTTAGAGAAGTTTTGCCCCATATTTAGGAAATAGCTACATTGACAGTGATTTTAAAAATTCCTACACACATAATTTAAGCATTTAATCCAAATAAGATCAACTGAAAAAAGCGTGAGAGTACACCTTTAAGGTTCACATCAACCATCAGAATGGGGAAACATTTTTATCTAAGTGACTTTGACTGTGGAATGATTCTTGGTGGCAGACAGGGTGGTTTGAGTATCTCAGAAACTGCAAATCTCCTGGGATTTTCACATACACTAGTCTCTAGAGTTTGCAAAGAATGGTGCAAAAAACTGAAAAAAAATCCAGTGAGCAGCAGTTCTGCAGACAGAAAAACCTTGTTAATGAGAGATGTCAGAGGAGATTGGCCAGACTGGTCAAAGCTGACAGGAAGGTGACAGTAACGCAAATAACCACACATTGCAATAGTGGTATGTAGAAGAGCATCTCTGAACACACAACACATCATAACTCGAAGTGGATAGGCTACAGCAGTAGAAGTAAAAAATAAGTCTAATAAATACCTAATAAAGTGCTCGGTGAGTGTATATACTATCTACTATATACTATACTGTTTGGCTTTTGGTCCTGTTGTATTACAAATCAAACTATCATTAAGCAATTTACAAGAAATAGAATTCACTATTAAGCACTTTAATATCAGTACTTAATTGTGAAGGTGAAATGTGAAACATGATTGTACATTTTTCCCTTAGTCAGTTGAATTAGTACTAATTCATTACCCATACCTATTTGTTTGGTAAGGCTACATTTTAACCTTGTCTCACTCCCACAAATTGGTCATGATCCAATTGATCCCATGTATGGATCAATATTATTGCAATATGTTACATGGGAAAATGCATACCCGAACATATAAACCCTCGCCCCTTCCCACCCATCACACACACTCCCCTTTTCACAAAACATACACAATCTACACACTTATTTAGCAATTATTTACAGCTGACTGGCCACAAGAGGGTATCATTACAGGTATTGATGGTGGTCTATGTGCATACTGCACAAAATGCACATAATCAACAATTCACAAACAGTCTCGTTTCCTTTATTAAATAAAGGATTTTTAATATTGTGTTTATTATGTATTGGTTAATTATATAGTATTTCATGGTTATGCAGTATGCGCATACATTGTGATCTAAAGCATTAGAAAATGACTAATGATGAATGGACAAGTAAATAGACATTTGTAAAAACATATTTTAAAAAAAAATCACATATCTAAAAACAAATAAGTATTTTGATTCCATAAACTCTCAAAATGTCAAACAGGGCATTCCCATCCTTTGGTGTGATTAAGCTGATTATGTAGTCTATGCAGAGCTTTCTCTTTAACAGTTACTTCTGTCGTGAGCCCCGGACCCCGTGCCGAGCTCAGACCTCACGTTCCCACGAGCAGTACCCCACGAGGAGGTGTCCATGTGTGTTCAGCGGATATAATTCCAACCGTCTAACTTCTCCAAAAACAGCGTCTCTCATTGTCATTTTCTTCCGCACATGTATTTCAAATGTAAGTAAGACCGCTTTGGAGTTTCTGTAAGGTGTATTTCTTCACTATGACGGAGGTAGGCTACTGACTCCTAACAGGCTGTGTTAGCATGGAAACTGAGCCAGTTAATGCACAAAAATTTAAATTAAATCGAATATCTCCTCTAAGCCTGGCAAAGTCAGGTATATTACCCAAAACGTTGGTGTTACGAAGTTAGGAATTTTTTAATACAGGCTTAAAAAATGGCACCACACACATTACAAATGGCTTTTTGAAGCAGTGTTAAGCATTCATTGACTGACATGAGTCGTAGGAAATGATTTGTTCTTTTCACGGGGAGTCTATATGAATCAGTTTTGAATATGCAGCCAAGCTTATTCACTCAGAGGAGAATATTTATCTTAATGCCTTACATATATAACATAAACATGAAGTGCTCTGGGGATTGTACACAGCCTGTACAGTCTCTTTGTTCTGCGATGGCACCAGGAAGGTATCAGAAGCACCTGCAGTGCAGCTCAGCAACCTTGCGAAGGAGCTCTCTCTGGTATGCACATGCCAACGTCCTGCTGCTGACTTCCTGCCACTGCACCAGCTCTCCCGAGACCTGGCTGCTCTCAGCCTGAGACACAACAGGCAGGGAGATTTAGTGGGGTAATGGCGCTCAGTCACAGGCTCTTACACTATAACTCAGGCAGGTGAACGGGGTGAGAGGTGTAAAGGGGGAAAAGGGTGGGTGGATATAAGGGGTGAAAGTGATAGTGTATGCTCTGAACCTTTATGATAGAAACTTTGAATCCACTCTGAGAAATTTGTATTTGTGTGTGAGAGAGAGAGAGAGAGAGAGAGAGAGAGAGAGAGAGAGAGAGAGATACATACCATGTTATTAAGGTCAGCCATCAACAAATCCCTCCTGTCAAGGTGTATGGTGAAAGCAGTTGTCTCCAACCAGGCATTATCTGTGTTCCTCTGGTCATCCACATAACCATTAAACACCTGCAACAACCAAGTATAATTATATTTTCTTAGACATCCATTTGCTCCTTGATAAGTGCATTAGTGTTCTGCAGTGGGTTGGTTGCATTTTCTCCTGGATTAGTTAAGTATTATTTGTTTGCTTGCTGATTCTAAACTCAGTTTAGTTGTCATTATAGTGTTCTGTTGTGTACTTGTTTGTTTGTTAACTATTACAAGTGGTGTTTATTTAGATTCAGTGAAACTGGGTTAGGTGTTTGTTTCTCTCAGGTAAGCTAGGCTATTAAGTTAGGCTATTGTTTTACTGGCTGGCAGGCCACAGCTTTTGTTGTAGGAGGAGCCAATACTTTGCACCCTGCTCAGGGTATAATTACTGGCACACCTGAACTCACTTCAGTGTGCATTAGTGTTCTGCAGTGGGTTGGTTGCATTTTCTGTATTCAGCGTCGGTATTATTTAAGCAGTTGTGTAGCGCACCAGCGGCAGCTGTGTGCGGCAGCCTCGGCTACTTGCCTCGGCGTACGAAGTCGCAGGTGTACAAAGTCGAGGGTGTCTATCTACGGGTGTCCATCAAGCCTGTCCGAGAGCCTGATGTTTGATTTAGTTTTTGCTGCCTGCCCTCATTCCACTGTGTAGTATTCCTCTTGTCCTCCCTAGTTCCCTCCATGTGCTTCCTTCCCATCCCTGTCCTCTCTCCTCTCCCCAGGTCCCAGTCAGGTAGGAGGTTCGCCTCCCGCCAACATGGGCAGAATATCTCTAACCTCATCTTCCCTCCCAGATCCCCTGGTATTGATCTCTGTGTGGCTGGTGGCCTCTGGAACTGCCAGTCCGCCGTCCAGAAAGCAGACTTCATATCTGCCTATGCCTCCCACCTCAACCTTAACTTTCTTGCTTTAACTGAAACGTGGCTCTCACCAGAGAACACGGCCACCCCGGCTGCCCTTTCCTCTGCCTTCTCTTTTTCCCACACACCCAGATCCTCTGGCAGAGGAGGTGGCACAGGTCTCCTAATCTCATCCTCATGGAGATCTAGTGTCTTCTCCTCATCCCTCCTTCTCCTCTTTTGAATTTCATGCGGTTTCTGTTACTCTGCCGTGCAAACTGTTTATTATTGTTGTTTATCGCCCCCCGGGTCCTCTGGGGAACTTCTTGGATGAGATGGACATCCTCCTCAGCTCCTCACCAGTCAATGACACCCCCCTGATCCTCCTGGGTGACGTCAACCTCAACTCAGAGTCCACCCAGTCCACCTTTCTCTCCCTCCTCTCTTCTTTTGACCTTACCCTCACTCTTTCCCCTCCCACCCACAAAGCAGGCAACCTTCTTGACCTCATCTTCACAAGGAGCTGCACAACAACCAACCTCTCTGTAACACCACTCCATATATCTGACCACTCCTTCATCTCTTTCTCTCTTCCACTCTCCTCTTACACCCATCCATCTCTCCCACCATCCACTGTCACCTGTCGACGGAACCTATGCCACCTGTCTTCCTCCACCCTCGTCTACAATCCTCTCCTCCCTACCATCCGCGGAGTGTTTCTCTCGACTGTCTCCCGATGATGCGGCTACAACTCATGTCCTCCCTCTCATCTTCCTTTGACTCTCTGTGTCCCCTCACCACCAAACTAGCTCGGGCCTCCCCCCCCAGTCCTTGGCTTTCTGATGCTCTACGAGCTGTCCGATCCGAACTGTGGGCGGCGGAGAGAAATTAAATTAAATTTACCATAAAATATTCAGGTAATTGCAAATTTTCTTTCTACAAACAGTCCATTTATACAACTGGATATTTACTCAAACAATTCAAGTTCTCTTCAAGGCCCGCCCAGTAATGACCACCCTTTCAGTTGTATTGAACAAAAATGACATGGATGGCAACTAAGTACCTCGGTGGATCATGGCGCTCATATTTTTTTTATAGTTTTCATGGTTGTAATCCATTAGCATTGAACCAGCAACACAAATTGGTGAGTAGGCCTTTAACAGTGCTGCACCTGGGAAACAAATCTACAAGCCTTGGTTTAGAACCTTAAACTTGTAGTTTCTCTACCCAGGCAAAAAATGTATATCACAGTCTCTGAAATAGCTGAAACCTGCATGAACAAATGGAGAATGGAGATGGCTTGTGTGTGTGTGTGGGTGTGCATGCATGCATGTGTGTGTGTGGATGCGTGGGTGTGTGTATGTGTGTTCATGCGGGTTTACGTGTCTGTGTGTGCATGTTTATGTGCATGTGTGTTTACCTCGTTTACCTCAGCTTTGCTGGCTAGTTTGTCTTTGATCTGCTCATTTAGCTTCTTGCCCAGTATGCTGATCAGCCTCTGTGGGAGAATCTCACTGGAGAGCACGCGCCCCTGGAGGAACAATCAACCAGCAGGCAATGGTCTGTCAGAGCCCTGCAGCCCCTACCCGAAAGTAGGCTATTGTGCTACAGCAAGTCTTAAACAATTTGGAAATACAGGATCGTAACATGCTGATAATGTAGCTTTCGTGCCAGTCATTATCATATCAGACAACCTGCATACCAGACTCTATCCTCCAAGGTACTCTGGACTGAACTCTAAACCCTGGTAAATGACTACAATGGCCCAAACACATCTGGGAGGATATATTTAAAGTTACAGGAGCTGGGTATTAGGAAACCAGAAACAAATGGTATTCATGGTAGGTATATTGGAAAGAAACACCAGAGAAAGGGTGCAGTTGGACAAACCAAGAAAACACCCCTTAGAATGATTGGACCTAAACATCTCATGGAACCATGCAGATGCTAAGACCTTTCCTTTGCTCTACTGCAATAACAGCTAATGCCCAAACTGAAAGTATGCCAAGAGCATTAATCTCACCCCAGGTATTGTCCAGATCCCCTCCTTCTTATCCCACACAGCCAGGAACTCTAGAGCAGATTTCTGATCATCTCTCCAACTGGAAAAGCACAGCATCATTAAAACCTCAAAATCCTGAAGTTACAGCACAGTCTTTCCATTAAAAATAGCCACAGCCAAACCTTAAAGTCCCAATACACATCCTCAGCACATTTGACACTTTCACCACGTAGGACATTTAGTGCCATTTTAAAACATAAAATAATGGACAATAAGCAGTGTACATAGTCTTATTTACAGTAAAAATTTGCACGGAAGGCATATTTTGCTTGAAAAAGGCATTAAAAAGGTCCTCTTCCATTGTTTTTTGAACTGGGGTCCATTACCGTGTGAGGACCGGATCCAGAACCTGGTTTGGTCCCAGGTGATCCAGTGCCCCTTTCCCCTTCATCCCTGTCCTTCCCTCTGGGTTTCTGAAAACAGTCATTTATAAAAATGTATTATATGAATTTAGGTGATAAACTATATAAGCTTCCAAAATAAACCAAATTGTAACGAAAGCTGAATTTAATGCCTTGCCTGTATTTGTCCAAAGAGTCAGAGCTAAGGGGAAAAAAACATTTAAAAAAATAAATAATGAATCTCAGAATTCATTTTCACAGTATATAATAAGCTGACAGCACACAGTGACATAGTGAGCCTCTTTTAGAGAACCACCCTAAGAACAGAACTCACCCGCTGGGCTGCTCCGACTCATCAGCGTTATATATGGGGGGCTCGTAATCCTCAAACTCTACCTGCAAAACAACACAGGTCAGCTCTCTGCCTTTCAACATCAGAAACATATCAGACAGGGTTGGTGTACAGTGCCTTGTAATTAGAAAAGTCAATCCGGTCATTAATTCATTATTGCAGTACAATTAGTAACTGAAATCAGGCACCTCCCAGGGCACAAACTCCTCTGGCACAGAGAATCGGTCCACAGTGCTGTCAGGGTACTGGAGACAGCGGGCGTTGACATGGTATTCTCCAAAAGTCTTCCCTGTCCCTTTCTCTCTCATAGATACAGCTAGGTCAGTCTCTGCGGTTGTTCTTTGCAGTGCTAGATCAGAGAACAGGTTCAGTGAGTTATCGACAGAATGATAACTGATATTAACTGAACGATAACTGTTGATGGCAGAGACGAAAACTTGAGGAGGCACACTGGATCCCTCCAAGGAAGACGCATTAAGTGCAGCATTACCCACCAGACAGATAATAATCCAACTCACACAACACAGGGGCTTCTTCCTTCGTCACGTAACCATGGGATTTGAGGGCGTCCATTATCCACTGTAAGGCTTTAGTGGACTGGGAGACCTGTCAAATAGAAACGGTCAGAAACTATAGAGGGCAAATGAGAGAGTAAAAGGGTTCAAATTAAAGGGTTCCTCTAACCCTAAACGAACGAATCCAAAGAACCCTTTTATTCTAAGAGGTTACACAGAGACACCAGGCACAGCATTTGGGAAATTGGTACAGTAAGACTGCCTTTCAGCATTTGAGGAAACGTGAACAGAAGATTTATCAAAAGCATATCAACCTGCTGCTCCAAGTAGGCCTGCCTTTTCACCATGGCAACACAATCCTCCACCATGACTCCCACCCTGGAGCAGATATGCAAACACAGACAAATGTAATTAAAAATGACCTCCATAAATGGACACTAACAAAGCATGGAGTCTAATAAAAGCAGTTCCAAGAGAGTCCTATGAGACCATTGGTTAGGAAACTGGTATTATTACTCAGTTTGTATTACACTTCTATTCAATCAACAAAGAACCGTTATTAGGAATGAGGTAGATATTTGGGGAACTGACAAGTGTCATATATGAAATCAGCAGTTGTGTCCTGCATCTGTCCCTCCCCCTTATGCTCCAAACACCTGTCCCCACCCTTCCATTGGCCACACCTCCCAAACTCTTCTGTTAAGTAAGACACAAGGGCAAGGATGTCCATTGTCCCCTTTGTCTTTGCTCTTTTCATCATTCAACTGACAATTTCTTTCAGGCAATATCGCAACATCAACGGTTTCCAGATCTCTTCAATGGAGCACAAAATAAACAGCCTGGATACTGATGACATACTTTTGTATTTAAAGTAACAGGGAAATCACACTTCCCTTTTTCATCAATTTAATCAACTCCCAATAATCACTTGAAAATATATGTGCATTTACTAGAAAAAAAAATTGGAATACTTTTGTATTTTCAAATTGAAACTTCCATCCACTTCCTGGAAACCTGGATATTAATTTTGATTTTCCATCATTGAGTATCAGTGGGCATGTTCCTTGTAGTTCAAATGTCAGTCAGTTCCCGTGTAATCAGTGTTCTTTCAGGCAGTGATTTGATCATACATTTAGTCAATAAGGGCCCAAAGCCCCCCCCCCCCCGTGCTGTGAGCCCATACTTGTCAGAAGTGTCCTGAATGTGACGCTCCATGCTCTGGCTCAGGTCCCTCCGGTTCTTGGCCAAATGATTCTCCTTCATGAAGGCCTCCCATGAGAGCATGTCCTCTTCCTCCGACTGTGACAGCTGTTCCTCTGAGCGAGGAAGAAGAAGAAGAGGTCACGGCAGCAGGTTAACAGCGCTGACACAGCTGTTGTTGCTAAGAGACGGCGGAGGTTGTTGTTGTGGGGCGTGTACTGTACTCACTGAACCGCTTGAATTTTTGTGGGTCCTTGCAGAGCACGACCCTCTTGAAGAGGATGTACACATGGCTGAGGAAGATGAAGGGTGGGGGTGGGGTGGGGCGGCTGTGGTATTCTTTGATCATTTTGTAGCGATGAAACTTCCAGATCCTGTCAGTATTGTCCTGCACTTCCTGGAATGTGTAGCTGCAGAGAAGAAGGGAGGGAGAAATGGATAGGGGCAAAGGGATAAATACTGAAAGCTAATACCTCTCCCCATCTGGATCTCTCCATTTCCCTCGGGGATACCACACTCACGCCGTCACCCAGTGCAAGGAACCTCGGCGTGGTGATGGACAGCAGACTGTCCCTTTCCGAGAACATTGCGGCGGTGACCCGGTCTTGCAGGTTCTTCCTATACAACATACGGAGAATCCGCCCCTTTCTCACCCCCTACTCGACCCAGCTCCTGGTCCAAGCGATGGTTCTGTCCCGCCTGGACTACTGCAATTCCCTCTTGGCTGGCCTCCCAGCGTCCGCCATCAGACCCCTCCAACTCATCCAGAATGCAGCAGCTCGTCTGGTCTTCAACCTTCCCAAATACTCACATGTCACCCCCCTGCTTACTTCCCTCCACTGGCTGCCTGTCATGGCTTGCATCAAATTCAAAACATTGGTGCTAGCCTTCCAAGCAGTTTAAGGGTCTTCCCCAGCTTATCTGCAAAAAATCATCAGACCCTACACCCCTGCCAGACCTCTTCGTTCAGCCTCCACAGGCCGCTTGGCACCTCCCCCTCTCAGAACCTCCACCTCACGCTCACGACTACTGTCTGTTCTGGCTCCACGGTGGTGGAACGAACTCCCCGTTGAGGTCAGAACTATAGAATCTCTCCCCTCCTTCAAGCGCAAGCTGAAGACACACCTCTTCAAACAGCACCTCTCCCCATCCCTCCCTACCTCCCTGTGAACCTTAATTGTTGTCTCTGTGATTTGCTTTGTGTATCGGTATTTTAGTTGGCTAGGTAAGCAGTGTTTGGATAGTTAACTTTGGTGACTTTTGCTCTGTTTGTTTGTTTGTTCAAAAAAAAAAAAAAAAGAAAAAAAAAGAAAAATGGCCCTTGTCCTTATCTTTGTTGTACAGGTAGCAGTTGAAATTGTACTTACCTCTAGGGTCTTTCAGCGAACTTATCCCTGGTTATGGGTATGCACTTTGTTGTACATCGCTCTGGATAAGAGCGTCTGCCAAATGCCAATAATGTAATGTAATGTAATGAAAGGGCAAAGGAGTGTGGAAAGAGCTAAATTATTGTGGTCTGGGTTCCACCTCAGGTGCGAAGGAGAGATGATTCATAGTAGGACAGGCTTAAGAGATCGTTCTGGGTGTAGGGGAGGAAACTTGAGGCTTTTGAATCACATAATGGATGGAGGCACCTTATGATTCATATGACCCAATCAAAATGATTTGCTTCAAACCAGAGAGTTTAATCTTGCTCTGCCAAGATTACTATATGGAGTTATCACTGTCTTGTAAATCATTCTATAAATAATATGAGCACTGCACAGCTACAACCAGTAGCGTGCGTAGTGGTTAAGGTATATAACTGGGACCTGCACAGCCTTTGGGCCCTTGAGCACGGCCCTTAACCCTGCATTGCTCCAGTTGCTTAGTCTAATCAACTGTATTTCACTCTGGATAAGAGCGTCTGCCAAATGCCATTAATGTAATGTTATAAACTAAGTAACTGGTGTTTATGTAGTGTCCTGAGTTGATTACTTTGTTCCGCTCAGCATTTTCCACTGAGTCTACTCCAGTCAATCAGTTCACAAGCACCCATTTCACTCTGATCTGTAATCTCACAACAACTTCTTTTGGAATAATAACCCCATATTAAAATGATAATCTGTAACCTCGAATGATTGTCACACTTTCCACAACCAAAAAGGAGTTGCAGGTTGGTGCCAGGCTTTGGAGAGGCAGTGGGCCAGGGCACTCACTTGAAGATGGCGATGAGCAGGTTGACAAGAAGGATGTTGGCGAACAGCAGGTACACACACAGCAGAATGATGGTGAGCCACGCGGGGAACACTGGTGTGGAGTCAGCATTCAGAACTGGGCACTTTGGCTTCAGAGGGTCAGTCGCATTCACACTGCACGTGCTCATGTCAAACGCCACATCTGTACCACACAGATAACAGGGTCCGATTTAAATCACATTCACATTTTTATGGCTCATTTAAAGACATTTGATTGCTGTTACCATTCCAAGTTCCAATGAAATTAGATTACTGCTGGTGGGTGAGGTTGGATAGAGGTGGGAGAAGCAAAGTAGCAAAATATTTTTCATAGGATTAGTGATTGCCAGTCAGTATTGACTACATTAAGAACAACATCAAGACTTTTCAAGGACAATAGGAATCTTGCACATGACTGACCGACATATGACTCCGAGGTCAGCATATCACAGCCCAGTATATATAGCTGTACGTGTTGGACAGTTCACTCACTGTCAATGTTGGTGGGGAGATTCCCGAATATGATGAGGTAGGGCTCGTACACAGCACCCCTTATTATCCAGTTCAGTCTTTCCTCGTTGTCGATCAGGATGCCCTGCTTGGCAACCCCATATGCCACCACCCAGATACTCAGCAAGAACATGAAGAAGAACAAGTCCGTCATCTGGTGAAGTGAGAAAGAGACACCAGTCGATCTTTGGGAGCTTAGAGAGCAAATCTATTTGCCCTGGTAATACCATTTCTTATTTATTATTACATATTTTATTAACAGGATCCCTTTGCTGAGAAGTATGATTCATATATTCTGTAGCCTCCAAATTTAAATATAATGACAATAGTCTAATATTTATATTTTTACCATATTTATCATAATTTATCAACACATGAATTTACATTTACATATGATTTTTTCATCATGAGCAAAGTAACTTGGCTTGATGAGAGGTAGGCAGGGCCTCAAACAATCAAACATCAAATACTCCCAGTCACTTATGCCAAAACCTAATAAATAAGCATCCTTGAGATCAAGATCTTGTCCCTACATTTATCAACCAATCAAATGAAAAAGGAGTGATCTCCAGTGTTGATGGAGACCTCTCAGGCATGCAAACATTGGTGCAGCCTTTGCCACCTGTAATCAGTGGTTCAAAGAGGCAAAACAGGTTCATGAATTCTCACTCTCATTTTTGCACTCAAATGCACTCACCATTCTCTTGACAATAATGGTCTTGGGGCCTAACGTCTTGTTGATGGTGAATATGGCCATGAGACGCAGGCAGAAGACAATGAAATCAATGCAGAGGATTACCTTTCCAGTATAGCGCACAACAGGGGTTAACCTAAAGGAATGGTTTGGGGTTTTACTGACCTGTTTAATTGGAGTACAAAACCATGACAGCTATACTGTTTATTGTAACATACATATTGTGAGAGACAAGGTTCTCTTTATAACATTTCTGATAGTTCTGAGCAGCTACTGTTAACTGAAGCCATCTTACCTGCAGGCCAGTCCAATAAGGAAAAGAAGGATCGATAGTACATCAAAAATGTTCCACAGGTCATTGATGTACATCTTGGACTTCCTCCGGAAGCCAAATCCATCAGGATCATCAAAAAGCTTACCACAGGGACACAGAACTTTGGGTTAACCGTCAGTTATCCTTTTGCAATATGTTTCACAATTTCCTGAGTAGATCAGATTTGCTACACCATCCTCTCAATGTCATTCTCTACATGTTACTCCATTAAAACCTATCCTCACCAAGACCTAATGGAGAGATACGGTAAATACCTGAAAAAACAAAAACATTGAAATTAAAAGATTAAGCTGGTGTATGACATACAGTGCCCTCTAAAAGTATAGGAACAGTAGAGTTAAACTTATTATTTTGCCATATACTTGGCATGTGGATTCAGATAAAAAATGAACAAGAGATAAAAGTCAAATTGACAATCCCCCCATTTTCAACTGAGCAAAAGTAAGCAAACAGATTAAAAGTTTTGCCCCATATTTCTGCACGTGTGCTCTCATTTGCTATTCGTCCACATAGTTTTTGTCTTGTTTAACAACTACCTTGAGGAAGGAAGGAGCTCTAGGCTGAGTTAAGGTGGACAGAGGAGTATTGAGGCCCTCTTGTGAATAAAAGCCTGGCTCAGACTCCCTACAGCTTTGATCAAGCGTAAGGGATTAGGCAATGTTCAACCGATCTGTTTGTGGAACTTGCTCTTGGCGCTGCTGTGTGTCTATTTCCCGTAGCGTGCCGTTTCCACGTTTGACAGCCGCATTATGTTTACTTTAGTATAGCAAGGTGTTTCTTTTTGTCACTTTCAAAATTCATTGTTTTCGTTATCGTCTGTTATTGTAAGTCTGTTAAGTCTCAATATGCCGCTGTCAGGGATAACACCCTTATCAGAGAGAGCTTTGCGCACCTCCGATAGTCAGGGGATCTACGCCGGAGTTCCTCATGGCGGATTGGGTATTTAGGTTACTTCCACATAAGTATCCTGCCCGAGATACAGTGGAGCCGAGAAGCGCACTGTATTTGTTTCAGTTTTAGCACACGTCTGTTATGATGTTTTTCACAAATTCGAAATACACGGTTGTGGGAGACCGCCCATCTCAGTGGAGTGTTTCGCGAGTGCACAGATACTCGCCGACCGCCCAGGGTTCTGCGCTTGACAACCCTTGGAGCAGTAGGTGCATTTAGTTGCCTCACTTGTAAGTCTCCTGCATGGTCAGTTGGGCCTAGGTGAGTGTCAGGTGAATCTTTGTGGGTTCCCTAAAGTGAAGTGGTGTACATGGTTGTTGGAGTATCGAAAAGTTAAAAACAGAGCAACAGTTAACACCGTCAAGACAAAAACAGCCCATACTGTTGCCATATTTCTGGAGGCCACTGTACAACACTCCGCCATTGTGTACAAACCCCTGCTGGCCTCCCATTCCAAACTGACCTGGCGCATCTCCTCACACAAAAGCGAGGCCAGCCACCCATATAGCAGGTATTCTTTCCAAGAGGGTTTAGTCTGGAAGTCGATCATCAGCACATAGGCAAAGAGCCACAGGAAAACAAAGTAAGACACAATGTTCCAGTAGAACTTGATCTGCGCTGAGCTGAAGAAGCTGACCAAACGTGATGTACAGGTAAGTGGCTGCAGGTCTGTTTTCTCCATATAATCCCTAAAGGGAGAAGGGTGGAAGGGTGACCAGGTGTATGAATTACCCAAAGTTCTCTGCGTTTTTTAAGTAAATATAACTGTTCTGAGACCAATGTCGATTCAATATTTTTTTGGTTGTTATTCTTAATTTATAATATGTTATTCTACTTTTACCTTTGGAGATGAATACTATTTCAGTTCCTTTCTTAATGATGAAAAAACAACCCAGTGGTTTAAGGAAGCAAGGTACCAATCACAAATCAGTCATGTTAATACTTAAAGTAATTATGTTACCTGAAAATTTGGCTATCTTTCATGTAACCAGACCAAATGTTTACCGGATCAGAGATGCAACTGACCTTTTCACAGAGGATGTCCTCTCCTTTCGCCGAGTCTCCCTGTGTATGTCCTCATCACGCCTGCAAGACAGGAATTCATCATATGGGGGGCAACATTGGCTCAGGAGGTAAGAGCAGACATCTGCCAGTTGGATGGTGGTCGGTTTGATCCCCCCCCAGGTGTGTCAGTGAGCATGACACCTAACCCCCAATTGCTCCTGACGAGCTGGTTGGTGCTTTGCATGGTGGCCAATTGCTGTTGGTGTGTGTGTGTGAATGAGAAGCATCAATCGTATAGCACTTTGGATAAAGGCAATAGATAAATGCAGACATTTACCATTCATCAATCCACATGATCATTCACCACTTTGTAGCAAAAAATGTCTATAGATTTCAAATGACACCATTATTCTCAGTTATACTAATTTTTTTCAGCAAATCCTTGAGTCTTTCTCTATTAAAGGTGCAGTCACCGATCATGGAGATAGGTCTGTTGCTGCCATCAAGTGTCAAATCTCAGTACTACAAGCTGAAAGAACACACTTTCTGGAGATTTGTCAGAAGTGGAGTGGTCCTCTAACAATGGAGAGTGAGGACAATGACCTGAAGGTCAGCAGGCCCGTGTAGATCAGAGGGGGGAACAGCATACACAGCAACATCTTCCACTGGGGGTTGTCCACTGCCAGCTCCCCACACCAGATCTGCGTCAGCAGCCCCTGGAAATCAAATGGGAAATCCAGCCTTCAGCCACCAGGGGGAAACAGTCAAAATGTCCATGACATCCCACAGCCTTCCAAACAATGGGCTTCATTTCTCAATATTTTCGGAAATCTGTGTGCAAATGTATGTGTGATTGGAAACAAACAGAAATTTGTGCCAGATTTACCAAACAGGAGTGGACACAGCTTTTTTTGTATGTTGATAAATACCAATCAATCGTAAACAAAAGGCATACACAAACATTTTTTATTCAGCATAAATTGACGCCCCTAAAATACCTCATAAGGTCAACGGAAATCAATTTCAGGCTATTTAAAGAGATGGCAACAGTTGACACCAAAGCGCCGACCGATTTCCAGCGAGTGCTTTAAATACCCACAGGAGGTAGGCTCCCCTGGCACTAATGAGGACCAGGTGAAAATAATAAACTCCTGGTGGCCACAACCGGTACTACCTCCAAACCCTGACAGCATGTCTTTGGACTGTGGGAGGAAACCCACGGGAACATGGGGAGAACATGCAAACTCCACACAGAGAGGCCCTGGCCGACCGGGATTCGAACCCAGGACCTCCTTGCTGTGAGGCGTCCGTGCCGCCCGGTACTGTGGAACAGGTAAAATAAAAATGGATGAATGAATGATGAATGAATAAAACTGGAGGCAAAGTTGTAAAATTATAGGAGAGACGTTACTGTCTGCGATTATCAAGGAGCAATATATTTCTACTGTCCTGTGTCAGTCTGCAAGAAGGACGGAAAGCAGAGTTCTGGTTCCAGTGTGTTGCACAAACTGAGGAGGAGGCAGTCGGAAGTGACTTGTGAGCCTCACCAAAGAAATCGGCTCGGTCTTTGAATATGAATATGAAGTACAAATTTGAAGGCGCTGTGATAGTTCATTGTTTCCTTTGTCTCACCAAAGAAATCGGCTTGGTCTTTGAATATGCATTCTTTCTGAAGTAGGCTACCCCATGCCCCAAATCCTCTAATAGGCTAAAGCAATAAATGTTCCTGTAATGTAAAGAGAGGCCAGGCATATAAACAACGGTCTGAGCAGGCTACGCTGTATTTATAGCAAACTTTTTTACTTGTAGGCTACGCCCTATTTATAGCAAAGTGTTTTATGGATTTTATATTAAACTCCACTTAAGCATGAATTAATCAGGATTACCGGAATGAAACATCACCCATTTCAATGTTGAATCCTGTTGTGTTTTTATATGATCTGAATAATTATAATATTCAACTGGCTTATTACAATAATTTTGACACTCAAAATCAAAATAAAATAGAAATAAATATGCATAATACGAACAGACCACAGTTTTTTATGAAAAAACTGACATCCGAAAACTTTGATGAATCCCACATTGTTTGTGCAAATGCATTTCCGAAGGATTTGCGGTGAATTTCGTTTGGCTCATGTTTGATAAATGAGGCCCAATGAGCCTGGCCACACTGGCAAATTGTGATGTCGACACACAAACCCATGCAGACAGGAAAAGCATGTGGTCATTGATCAATATCTCTAGAGGCACTTTTCCGAGAAATCAGAATAATGCAACCCTTTTTAGGTCAGAAAAAAAAAAATAGCTTGAACAGAGTTCTATTCTGGGATTCCTGGACACCAAATTGATGTTACCAAACTGAAGTTGACCTTCAATATTCTCACAGAAACTGCCACCATAGGAGCTTCTGGAAAGGCACAGCCCAACAGGCCTACATGAAACTGCTTATCTTGTGGGTTCTTGGCTTGGACCTACCTGTACTCCATCGTGAGCTACAAAGCTCTTGTCATCAGCCTCCACAGCCAAGCGTAGGCAAGTGGTCCTGCCCCAGGATGGAGAGACTCGAATCAGCAGCTTCTGGGCACGCTGCATATCGTGGCTGTAGCACTCACTGAACACACCTGTAGGGTGGAGATGGGGTTGTGCCGAAGAGGGAGGGTGGTTGGGGCCAGGGATGGATGAGAAGTATAAGAACTATGGAAAGCCACGGGCAGAATTAATAACCACAATAGTCATTGACGTGAATGGTCAAACTACTGCTATCCAGTATGTGAATGGATTATCAAATTACTTCAGTAAGAAGATAACAGAGAGCACAAATCTAAATGTGGAAATATTTTAATGGTTGAGGTACCAATGGCCTTTTTCTCGTAGTAATCAGCCAGCTCCCGCATCTTTTCTGCTTCGTCATCCTCATCAACTTCCTTCTTTGCCAGCTTCTTCAGGATCTTGCTAGCAGCTAGTGCAGCGCACATGCTGTCCCTGCACTACACAGACAAACCCAACAGGAGCACAATGCTCAGCTGCACGGCACACACTGTGCTGCACAGAGAACTCTTAGCATGTTCATTCAGAGTACCAGCGACTTCTTGACACTCTCCTTACTGCTAACCTTTAAATCTTGTGACCCATGCAAAAGCGATTATTTCGTGAAAAGGGTATTTAGATCAATTTGAACAGAAATGCACCCTAATATAAACCGGACTTCCCTAGAGTCCCAGATCACAGCACAGCCACCCTCTCTACCAATGTGTTGTACCTGTTCCCAGGCGATCTCAGCCAGCTCCTTTCTGTTCTGCAGGATGGCCCAGAGGAAGAGGTCTCTTCCTGGGTAATTCTTTGCAGGCACTTTGGATGCACACTGAAAAAGCACGGCGTGGCAAGTCATGACAACCCGGTGATGCGTCAAGAGCAAACATTCAACAGGCCTTTTCTGACCGGCTGACATTCACTCACCTTGACACTCCCCATGTCATCCTTGGGCATTTCAATGCATGCCTGGCCGTAGGTAGGGGGGTAGATGGGCTTGGTGCCACCCAGGTAGTAGAGCACCTCATGGGACACGTGGCTGAGACACATAGAGCTCTTCTGGCTTTTCATGCGCTTGGCCAGCCTGCGCTGGAAGATGCAGCCCGTCTCCAGGTGGTTGTACAGTTTGAGCAGGGTGTCCTTGGTCAGGAACTTCCTCAGACACACCCCATTCTCCAGCAGCAGCTTCACAAAGTCTGGCTTGTGGCCAAATAGGGCTGAGCGCATGGCCTCGTGCAGGTCACTGGACTGGTGTACAGTGGAGTAGAGTACAGTAGAGTAAGCTTTTTCTAACCTTCACTCAAATTAACACAAAATAAATTAGATCTAAGTGACTTTGACCATGGAATGATTGTTGGTGCCAGACAGGGTTGTTTGAATATCTCAGAAACCGCTGATCACCTGGGATTTTCATACACAGCAGTCTCTAGATTTTGCTGAGAATGGTGCGAAAAACAAAAAACAGCGAGCAGCAGTTCTGTGGGCAAAACACGTTGTTAATGAGAGAGGTCAGAGTAGAGGTCATACACAACATACAGTGGTGTGAAAAAGTGTTTGCCCCCTTCCTGATTTCTTATTTTTTTGCATGTTTGTCACACTTAAATGTTTCAGATCATCAAACAAATTTAAATATTAGTCAAAGACAACACAAGTAAACACAAAATGCAGTTTTTAAATGAAGGTTTTTATTATTAAGGGAGAAAAAAATCCAAACCTACATGGCCCTGTGTGAAAAAGTGATTGCCCCCTAAACCTAATAACTGGTTGGGCCACCCTTAGCAGCAACAACTGCAATCAAGCGTTTGCGATAACTTGCAATGAGTCTCTTACAGCGCTGTGGAGGAATTTTGGCCCAATCATCTTTGCAGAATTGTTGTAATTCACCCACATTGGAGGGTTTTCGAGCATGAACCGCCTTTTTAAGGTCATGCCACAGCATCTCAATAGGATTCAGGTCAGGACTTTGACTAGGCCACTCCAAAGTCTTCATTTTGTTTTTCTTCAGCCATTCAGAGGTGGACTTGCTGGTGTGTTTATTGGGATCATTGTCCTGCTGCAGAACCCAAGTTCGTTTCAGCTTGAGGTCACGAACAGATGGCCGGACATTCTCCTTCAGGATTTTTTGGTAGACAGCAGAATTGATGGTTCCATTTATCACAGCAAGTCTTCCAGGTCCTGAAGCAGCAAAACAGCCCCAGACCATCACACTACCACCACCATATTTTACTGTTGGGATGATGTTCTTTTTCTGAAATGTGGTGTTACTTTTACGCCAGATGTAATGGGACAAACACCTTCCAAAAAGTTCAACTTTTGTCTCGTCAGACCACAGAGTATTTTCCCAAAAGTCTTGGGGAACATCAAGGTAGGGAAGGTTCACCACTGTTCCATGTTTTCGCCATTTGTGGATAATGGCTCTCACTGTGGTTCGCTGGAGTCCCAAAGCTTTAGAAATGGCTTTATAACCTTTTCCAGACTGATAGATCTCAATTACTTTCTTTCTCATTTGTTCCTGAATTTCTTTAGATCTCGGCATGATGTCTAGCTTTTGAGGATCATTTGGTCTACTTCCCTTTGTCAGGCAGGTCCTATTTAAGTGATTTCTTGATTGAGAACAGGTGTGGCAGTAATCAGGCCTGGGTGTGGCTAGAGAAATTTAACTCAGGTTTGATAAACCACAGTTAAGTTATGTTTTAACAGGGGGGGCAATCACTTTTTCACACTTTTTCTCCCTTAATAATAAAAACCTTCATTTAAAAACTGCATGTTGTGTTTACTTGTTTACTTGTCTTTGACTAATATTTAAATTTGTTTGATGATCTGAAACATTTAAGTGTGACAAACATGCAAAAAAAAAGAAATCAGGAAGGGGGCAAACACTTTTTCACACCACTGTATATACTAATTACCAACACATGTAATTTCAAATTCAGGTCAAGAGTTATAACTGGCAACCTCTTTAAACATGTTTGAGCATGTACTCAGGGCCAGCCAACTCCATTACATCTAGCTACGTATACTCAAAGTATAAAGTTAATTCTATGGAGGGTAGAAGACACAATCCTTTCTGACAAGTCACCCAAAAACAGGATATTAAGTGTAAGCCACACCTTCCACTGGCTCTCCTCAGTGAAGATCTCGCTCTTTGCTATGTCAAAACGGTTCCAGGCCACTGCCAGCTTCAGCTTCTGCTCCCTGGTTTCCTGACCCGGAGAACCACTGCTCTGGGAAGCTGGGAAAGAGGAGCAATGAAAACATGGAATCCTTCTTGGAATATACAGAACAGCAGATACTGCTCTCAGATGGATAACTGCTAACAGCTGGACAGGTTGTATGCACAGTGTTAAAATATCCATCTGCTCTGATGGGAATGGAGCACACATTTAGAGACAATTAAATACTAATCTAAAAATGCTTAGGAGTGCATTTAAGAAGATTTATGGAAGATTCAGGGGGGCAGTAAGGAGTGGTTATATACTCAGTGATCACTTTATTAGGTAGACCTATACATCAGCTTGTAAATGCATAAATATTTAATCAGCCAATCACGTGGCAGCAACTAAATGCATATAAGCATGCAGACATGGTCAAGAGGCTCAGCTGTTTGTCAGACCAAATCTCAGAATGGGGAAGAAATATGATCTAAGTTGCCCATGGAATGATTGCTGGTGCCAGGCAGGGTGGTTTGAGTATTCCACAATACTCCTGGGATTTTCATGCACAGCAGTTTGCAGAGAATGGTGCGAAAAACAAAAAACATCCAGTGAGCAGCATTTCTGTTGCAAAAACGCATTGTTAATGAGAGAGGTCAGAGGAAAAGGGCCAGAGTGGTCAAAGTTGAC
Source organism: Conger conger (assembly GCF_963514075.1). Classification (NCBI taxonomy): domain Eukaryota; kingdom Metazoa; phylum Chordata; class Actinopteri; order Anguilliformes; family Congridae; genus Conger; species Conger conger. Next base: position 25,465,147 of record NC_083776.1, on the reverse strand, counting down.
AGGAAGGTGAAAGTAATGCAAATAACCACACATTACAACAGCGGTATGCAGAAGAGCAGAACATACAACACATCAAACCACTAAGTGGATAGGCTACAGCAGCAGAAAACCATTAAGTCTAATAAATACCTAATAAAGTGCTCACTGAGTGTATATCAGCTCTGACTGCAAATAATCAGCCACATGGAGAGTACAGGAAGAGGCTAGAGTGGGTCCTAACTCAATTTCCTCCTTCTTTGATGCAGATTAAGGGTTTAATATTTTTACTAAGTCAGAAGCCTGTCTCTGGCAGAACTGCCGCCAGGTGAGCTGATGCACGCAGGGTCATTTGAGAAACCCTTGTCAGGGACCTTTGAACAGAGCTCGGAGGATGGCTACATCAACATCATTCTGTCCCTCCTCATCGATGCAGAACACGGTCAGCAACTGGGGCATCCTGAGAATGTCCTGGATCTGAAGGGGAAGTGAACATCAGACTCCTCCACCCAAAGACATCAGCTCACCCCCTCCCAAGCAAGTATACGCCACCCTGGCCCAAATCTTACCTTCTTGGTCCACTCAATGAGCTGCCCCTTTTTGAACCTCTCGTACTGCTGGCTAAAGAACTTCCTCATCAGCTGGTGAATGAGGGCAAGGGTGACTTGGGCTATGGGCAGCTTGGCTACATGGGCGATGACGTCGGCCAACCGCCCCGAGCCCTCCAGAATCACGCACGGGGTGCCATTGAGAATGGCGTTGTACATCATCTGTAGTTGTGGAGGGATATACAGACAAAGCCCACAGTGAAAGGATACTGTCACATCTGTTGAAACTAACTGAAGAACATTGGACCATAAGGTCAGAGGTTACCTACTTTCAGGGTCCCGTATCCACCGTCTAGCACCACGCAAACCACAGGGACCTTCAGCCCACTCCCTGAGGGAGAAACAGAGAGTACAGGCTCGGTATCCCCACAAAAAGCACAGCATGATATAATATGGGGATGGATTTAATGACACCTTGTATTTCCCATTCACCGTCTCAATCAGTGACACAGGTCCAGCACACACTCCTCCTCACCTTTGTCCCCCAGAGGCTGCTGGGAAATGAGTTTCTCCAGCTTGCTGCGGAGAGCTATCTCCACGCAGTGGCGCCCGTTCGTCCCGTCGTCCACCAGCAGGAAATGGGAGTGATTGGCGTCCAGAGAGGACAGCTTGCCCTGATTCTGTTTGTCCAGGGAGTATTCAGCTGGGGTGTCTCTGTTGTCCTGTGTGAAGACATAGGAGATCAAGGTTACAGGATCTAGTAGTCGTCTGATCAGGAAGAAACCTTGCATGAGAAAACAGGAGAGCAGAAAGGTAGGACAAAGCAGGACTAAGGCTTGGGCATCAGTGTGCGTTCAACAGAGCTTATGCACCAGTATGAGATCATGTCTTTCAGAATTTATTTCCTTCCCACCACCACCCCAGCACCCACCTGTAGCCTCAGATTCTCAAGATCCCCATGGAAGCGTCTGTAGCCTCTCCTTGTGGTTTTGGCTGGCTTACAAAAGGGAGTGATGGGAGGCAGAGCCTGGATGCAAAAGTTTGCATTGACATTAAAGCTCAATAAACATTGCTTAATACATTGTGAGTTGTCTGTAGGTTTCTATACTCAATTGATCTTGCCTGGTGCAATGGAGCCCACCAAGAGGAAGAAGGCAGGATTTGCAGTTTCTTATTAGTTCCCAATACACCAGGCAAGCTCAGTAAAGCAAGAAAAGAATGAATCCAAAATAATTTTGTATGTGACCCAGGTCTGGTAGCCCAGGTCCAGCCTCACCTTTGTCTTCACCAGAGTGTGCCGGTTGTGCAAAGTCCCCCAGGTTGCCACACCGATTGCGACAATTTGATCCTCTGTTGTGCTGGTGGTCAGGGCGTAGTCCCTCACCGCCTGCCCGACATGCTTCATCACCCCCGTATGTGTGCCCCCAGTCAGGATCCATGCACCTACAAACACAACAAAGATCGCACCTATCCATATGTACAACTGCAAACAACAGACCCCATACACCACAGCATTCGCACACCTTACCACTGTAGGCTCAACATGCAACACCACTTCACACTGGTGACATCTCATAAAACACCACACAAACACAGCACAGTGAGTGCCTAGCATCTCCCATTGTATGTTGAGTTCACTGTATTTGAGTATATCAGTCGTGTGAGGGGTCACAGGTCAGGACATACCTGTGGTTTTGGCCACTTTAATCAGCCCCCTGCGGAACATCTCCTTCAGGCGAGCCCTCATATAGAAGTTTCGGGTTCCGCCCACCACAGATATTAGAAGGTTAGGTGGGCGGAGCTTCCAGTGGTCAGTCATCAGCTTGTATAGGGCATCAGTGGAGGTGTCTGTGGACACTCGCACATACTGAAGGGACAGACATACATATACACACACACACACACACACACAAGATCACATATAAGAGTAGAAAAGTTTTGAAAAACGTTCAATCTTGAGTAAATACACAAAATCTGATGCTATTCACATCTTCACTTTCACATTTACAGCATCCTGTTACCTTTCCCATTTTATACACCAGTCCACTGAACCTGATGTCTCCATAGGCATCTGTGGGCACCTCCCGAATGTGTTTGTGTCTGTCCCACGTCTCACCCACGAACTCATCAGGCCTCAAAGCATCATCCACATGAAGATCTCTGGGGTAGCCACACATACAGAACCCTGGATACTGGATGCTGGATGAGAGACATAATCATTCACAGAATGTTTTTATCATGCATTCACAGAGGAGATGCAGTGACCCAGAATCAGAGATTTCATGATCTAGCATTGAAATGGATGGACTAGCAAATTTACACATCATCACTCTTTTTTCATTTTTTTTCATTTTTAGAATAATTGCACCTCACTGTCGAGACATATCAAGATACAATTCATTACATTTTGATTTTCATTTCATTCTTTTATTTCATTCTGCATTATTTATAAGCAAAGAATTATTTATAATGATTAAAATTTGGAACAAACAACAGACATGAAGCAAAAGCATGAAGCAAGCAAAACACAGACAACCTTCTCATGTATCTCTTTCAAGATCTCATTTATAGTTTCAGAAAGATGATATGGGGATTCATTATCATACCCACTGCACTTGTGTAAAAATATATTCTAGTGAGCTGCTGATATGAAGATCTGAAAGCCATTATCACAGAAGCTGAAAAATATAGATTTGTTTGAAAATTGTTCCCACATGTTTACTTACAACAGCTAAGTTATCACATTCATAATTGTAAAACTGAAAGCTGTGAACTTTGACTCTTGCATGACTACAGCCTTAAGAAGGACACAGATATTGAACCACGGTGATTCTAAATTTTGAAGTATTGCCGGGTTAGGTAAGTTTAAAGTGAAATATGGTTAATTCCCCAAATCCAAGAGTTTTAACACCCTCTTTTAACACTTGGCACACTGTAGACATCAACGATTAAGACCCTCCAAAATATAAAATAAATTTCTTCAATTTAATTTGTTAATTATTGGCAAACAATATAAATCAAATAAATTGCCAAATTCATTGATTGGCAGACCATTGTACAATGCAAGGAATAAAATTAAGAGTTTAATTATGTTACAGAACAATCAACATCTAAATCTAAAGATGAGGGTCACCTACTTTAAACAAAGAACATTAAAGACATGGACATTGACAAGAGAAACAAATGAAGGAAAATGCCAAACCCCAGCGTGTCTCTACCAAAACAGTTCCACAAAACTGAAATTAAAGTCCAAAGACCAGAAGGCAGCTAAATCTTCTTGAAATCACTGATGAAAATGTAAAAATGACCAGAATCCTAAGGTTCAGTAGCAGGTATAAACCCCCCAAAAACTCCCAGAAAGTGTCAACAAAGTCAAGGAATGTGCTAGAAAAACAAAATAAATGGGGGGCTACCTTGCCCTCAGAGGGGCACAGCTGGATACCGGTAAGGTGTAGGAGAATCAAAACACAATCGTTGATAGCCTAAGTTACCCACAGCTGCTGGTAGCTCTTTAAAATTAAAAAGCAAAATTGATTTCATTGGTTACAGGGTGGGGCAGGCAGGGGTGTTGCCTGCACACCTGCAGGTCATTGTGGCTGCAGGCATAAAGAGCTGCCTGGGCCTCAGTGAGCTCTCTCTCTCTCTCACTGATTGGCGCGCCACTAGGGAGAGGTTCCTGGGCTTGTGTTTGGTTTGAATATATTTTTATGTCTGTACAACCTTTTTCGTTGAACTATCTCCCATGTGTGATCTCCCAGATTGTTGCAAACAAGCTAGTTTGGAACACTCCCCTCTGCTCAGACAGCTATAGGGGAGGAGAGGTAAAAAGAGAGAGAGAGGGAGCCCCTTACCTTTCCTTGAAGAAGCAGCACTCTTTCTTCTTGATGTTCTCTGTTATCCAGGATGTGCTGTGCATTTCATCAGAGAGTTTCCCCGGGAACACACTCTCCTCCATGCTTGGGAGGAAGGAGAGGGAGAGCCAGAGGAGAGTTCAACACTGGGAGCCAGCAGCAGAATGCTCTGCTGTAAGTTACTCCACTTTCCACTGCTGCAGTGATGTGATGTGAGCACAGTCTGGGAGAGCTACAGAGAGGGAGGGGGAATGAAATCATTAGTCATGTGGGCAATGCAAAGTTGCTCAAATAATTAGCACATTTGTCTGGGTCACAAAGCCAAAAAATATAACCAGTTATCTAATCTTCCCTCTCGTGAATAAAAGCACATGCAGCTGCTAAAAGAGTTTGTTCCCCATTAAAATAGGTTATGATCGAGTGTACATTACTTGGGAATGTGAGGTTCTGTCTCATCCTTGGGTTAAACCCCATCCTCCACTCAGTGTTGGCTTTGTGTGTGTGTTAATTTACTCTTCAATTTCAAAAGTACCTTTTGACTTTGTTGCCTGTTCCTTGGATTCCGATTTTTGCCTGTTGTACTTTTGCTGATGATGTTGGACTGACCCTGGTTACAACCTTTCGCCTGTGTGCTATTTTGTCTACATCCTTTGTTGTGTGGTTTCTGCACTTGGATCCACTCATGTTTTCTGTGTCTCCCTGTGGCCCAAGGGGAATTACTACCCACTTAGGACCACAACAGCCTGGGTTTGACCGACCAAGGAGCCGTTGTAAGCCCCCCACTAACCCAAAGACGAAGTTAGCTGTGTAGGGCGAAGGTATCTGCGTGTGTCCTTCAGGTGCTGTTTGGGAAGAGGTTGATGTTATTACCTAATTGAACCCATTCCGTAGAGAAACTAGATCAGTCAGAGAAATACCAAGGGGCAAAGACAGCAGTATCACTCTGCCTTCCGTTTTTAACTGATATGGACTGACCCAGAACTCCGGGAATGGTGCATCTTACAGTTCCTATACACTTTGACTCTGTTTCAAATAATTAACCCCAATTTATAATATTGTCATTATCTAAATTTGGACTTGATTGTTACAGGAATCCTATACTGAGAAACTCGCTGAACAATCCTCTGCTGGTACCACCGCATGACACATCGCGCGTTATGTGCACGTCTCACGAACTGACTAGCTATCTGTAGTCATTACAGAGGTCGCAGGAATAGCTACTCTTGGGTATATCTGTTTACAGCCTAGGGACCCAAGCAGACCAACATAGCTACGGCTGTGCTCGACATGAATGAACTACCATGCGGAGGCGAGGGATTTACCAACATAGGTCTACGGGTGCTATACGCCGTGATACAGTAAGTGGAAATAATCATCCTCCCTAGACCAGTTCGAGGGGGTAAACCACGCATTCCCTGTGTAACATTAAGTGTCAGTAAGGAAAACCAAACAGATCAAGTTTAACAATTTATTTTGCCAGGTAGGTTACGTCTTCAAATTAAAACCAAAACACAAAGTTACAAATCTTAGTATATAATACAATTTTTCCACAGAGTACAAAGTAAAAGCATTGTCATACCTGGCAAGGGTACACACACGGCAGGTGCGGGAGTCTGGCAACAGATCTCCCAGACCCCTTGTATCTTCCCCTTAAGTAGCAAACCAGGCCTTTGATGCTTGACCATAAAAGTGGATCCATGATTAATCATTTGTAAACTATCACTAATGGGGATCTAGACAGGGGGGTGGAACCAGATGACTTTTCTTGGGTCAGATTCCCATAGCTTTTCCTAGGTTCCTGGATGGCTATGATATCCTTAGTACATTGCTACGAAAATGAGACCATTGTACCAATCACACTAAACCAAGGAAAATGATACCAAACATGAATTTTATCATAATTGGCCTTGCCATGAAACATCCAGTGCTGTACACCCCATTCAGTGTCTGAGTCAAGAGGGAGAGTAATAAAGGGTTCAGGAGAAGGTTGGGCCTGGCAGGCAGGATTCCCTCCCAACCTCTCGGTGCCGTAAACAATGTTGCCCCGTCGTAATGAGTTTTAACGAGTTTTAATGGCTGGAGGCCTGAATAAACAATCAGATAACAGAGGGGGTTGCTTTGGAAGAAAACAGATGCCTTGATTACCCGTCCTGCGTTCTGGGGAGTACAGAGTGATGAGTCGAATCCTAGGTTTTGAAAACCAGGTGCGGTTGTAAAATTTTATGGTACAAGCAGGCAACTTTACCCACTCACTAGTATCACAGTCAGTCGGCCTTACACCGTGGTAGGAAAACATTCTACCGTTCTGGCTAGTCTCAAAGCAACATTATCCAGGCATGAACACATGCTCGGTCAGATTACAGAAGCCCTGCAGGGTTCCCCCAGTTCCAACTCTCTGGACCAGCCACCCCAGCTCATCCATCTCCTGGTCCTCCAGTGCCTCAGCCTCACTCACAACCACACCTGCCCATTATTACATTATTGGCATTTGGCAGACGCTCTTATCCAGAGTGACATACAGTTGATTAGACTAAGCAGGAGAAAATCCTCCCCTGGAGCAATGCAGGGTTAAGGGCCTTGCTCAAGGGCCCAACGGCTGCGCAGATCTTATTGTGGCTACACCGGGATTAGAACCACCGACCTTGCGTGTCCCAGTCATTTACCTTAACCATAATGCTACAGGCTGCCCACACCCCCGTGCTTCGATGGTGGTCCAGTGGAGTGTTGAGGCTTTCCTCACATTCAAGCTTCAACCAGTGGGCCCTAGTGCAAGATTTATTTTACCCCCCTCAAGACAGCCTCAGTGTCGTTGACTATGCTATCACCTTCTGAACCTTTGCTGCTGCGAAGAGTGCCCCTGAAGCACTCATCGTAGCCTTGCAGCATGGTTTTTCCGATGCCACCAAGGACAAGCTAGCAGCCAGAGAAGGCGTGAGGGATCTAGAGACCCTCATAGACTTATCTATCAGACTAGAAATGAACTCTGTGATAGGCAAAGAGAGCATCGCTTCCTGAACAACAGTCTTCCTGAGACTAGACCAGTGTCAATTCTCTTACTATTACCAGAGGGTTCCCAAGTACCTGAAAGTTCTTCCCTGGCTCCATAGGTGCCGGTGCAGTTGGGAGGGACACAACTAAAGCAGGCTGAGCGAGACTGCAGGATGAGAGAGAGATTGGCTGTCTCTATTGTGGAAATCCAGGCCACTAAAGCACAAACCCATCCAGAGAAGGGAGGATTGTGATGGGGCCCACCTTCACTCCCAATGCTCCAGTCTCTGGGGTCCTGCTCCCCACAGTCATCTCCTGAGTAGAGGAACAACATGCCATGTAATTCCAGGTGGATTCTGGGGCTGAATTCTGGACTTCAAGGACATCTCCCTGGCCAAGCAACTCCAGATCCCACTCACCAGCCTTTAGACTTCTGTGTCTGTAACTACCCTAGAATGTCGTTCCCTGGGTAACGGTAGAATCCTTCACCTTGCAAGCCCCCTGCGCCTCTGTGTCAATAATCAACATCAAGAAACCATACAGCTCCAGCTTATTCAATCCCCGAAGTTCCCTATAGTCCAATGGCACCCTTGGCTGGTGCTGCACAACCCACACATTGGCTGGTCTTCTGAGTCTGTGATTGAGTGGGGACCCACTTGTCATGCCACTTGCCTCTTTGCTGAGCTCTCTGCATCTCTCGAGTCTCCTGTTCCTTCCAACTTGTCCTGAGTTCCTCCTGAGCATTCAGTTTCTTCGACAGGCGATTCATTTGCAACTTCAGCTCCATAGCCGCACCGCTCACGACCCTGACTAAGGGGACCCCTTCACGCTTCTCCTGGACCCATGAGGGAGAAGAGGCATTCATAGAGCTCAAGAGACATTTCATGCCAGCACCCAGATGAACTCTTCCAGATCCTTCAGATAGGCACAGCAGCGGGAGTCTGATCCAGGCAGTGGTCCACCCTATTTGTCCCAGCGGTAGTTAGATCTAAGGTCTTACAATGGGGGCATCTAGGATTTCCTCAGACAGTTTCGGTGGCCCAAGATGGAGGACGTCCATTCCTTTGTGGCAGCTTGTCCAACCTGTGTCCAGAACAAGAGCCTGTGGTTGCGCCTTCAAGGTCTCCTTCATCCCCTACCCATTTTCAAGTCACGTAACCTTGGAATTCATCACCGGCCTTCCGCCCTCTCACCGTCATTCTGGTGATAGTCGACCAATTCTCCAAGGTTTACCATTTTGTTACCCCTGCCCAAACTCCCCACTGCCCGTGAAACCGCAGAACTCATTTGCCACTATGTCTTCCATGTTTTTGGTCTTCCAATAGATGTGGTGTCAAACCGTGAACTCCAGTCAGTCTCTCCTCTGGTTTTCATCCCCAGTCCAATGGCCAGATGGAGCAAATGAACCGAGATCTTGAGACAACCCTGCGGCTGCTGAGGCGGGTCTAAATCCATGACCTGCCATGGCAAAAATGACACTTTGGCAGGGAGAAAATATAGCCCCTAATGCCCTCTCTATAACCTAAAACACAGTGGCATACAAGCATACATAGCACACCTACAATTTAATAGTATGGGAGTGAACAGGTACCTTTTCCAAACTATTTGAATGCTATCATGCTACTATTCAGACTGAGGGAGATCATATTTGGAGGTTTACTGTTGAAAGATGAATCACTTACTGGCACAAAAATAGACTGCCAAACAGTGATACATGGATGCCCACCCCAAACAAGTCTGTACATTACTGATATACAGTATATTACTGATAGTGTGCATGCACTATGCAGCTTTATGTTATTCTTTCGAACATGCTTTGCAACTGCAGCATTGCTATGTACACAGACAAATCATACTCTGAACCAGCCACAAAAGCCTATACACAGAAGCCTACATGCACAGGCAGACATATACTCATCGAGCACTTCATTAGGAACATTTTTACTTTAATACACCTTCTTATTTGTCAGCCAATTGTGTGGCAGCAGTGCAATGCATACAAACATGTAGATACATCAACCATCATAATTGGGAAAAAATTTGACTTTGACCATGGAATGATTGTTGGTGGCAGACAGGGTGGTTTGAGTATCTCAGAAACTGCTGATCTCCTGGGATTTTCACACACACTAATCTCTAGTGTTTGCAAAGAATGGTGCAAAAAAACCAAAAAGCAGCCATTGAGCAGCAGTTCTGCAGACAGAAACACCTTGTTAATGAGAGATGTCAAAGGAGAAAGGCCAGACTGGTCAAAGCTGACATGAAGGTGACAGTACGGCAAATAACCTCTGATAATAATCTGTAAATAATCTCTGAACACACAATGCATCATCATTTTAAGTGCATAAACCAGTCTCTGCATTCAGGGGTGGAGTTTGAGCGCCCGTTACCTTCTGGGAAAAACAGGCTGGTGATTCAAACCAAATATGTGTGTGTGTATACAGTGCGATCTAAAGCATTAGAAAATGACTAATAATAAATGTAAAAGTAAAACTTGTAAAAACGTGTAAATAAAGAATCACCAAAGTAAAACCAAATAAGCATTTTGATTCCACAAACCCGGAAAATAAGGCATTCACATTCACATCCCATTTGTCTGATTAAGCTGATTATGTAGTCTGACCCTGACTAAGGCCCTTCTTGCCTGGTTACTCAGTTTGGCTGGACAGCCAACTCTAGGTAGAGTCCTGGTGGATTCAAACTTCTATACATTTCACAATTATCAAGACACATCTCAAGAATAAATAAAGCAAACCGCATGCACCTGACCACAATTTTGAGTGCCACAGCAAAGGGTCTGTATATGTATGTAAATGAGAAATTTCAGTTTTTGATTCTTAACAAATTTGTCAGGGGTCTGACTGCTCTCTGAAGCCACTGTATATATACTGTATCAAATTATGTATGTTGTTGTCTGTCTTCTTATTCAAACGACAAAGGTGATGGCATGTCTATGAAACTAACACCCCAAACCCTTGAGGTTGAATCTGGTTCACCCCCTTCCAAATTGTTTTGTCTCAATCGATCAATCTCTGACCTCCTGTCCTGAACTGTTTTAATTATGAAACCACGATTAAACAACACTTACTTTTTATGTTATATATCAATTAATAATCTATCGAGTTGGTCAGTAGGACTTGGCAGTTGCGATTTTCATGGTGTAATTTCGTCATTACTAGCCTCGGTACTCTCGAGCAAGCAAGCTAGTCTTTATCATTAAAACGACATTATCTCTGTCATGCACAACTTACAAATATGCAATTAATTTCTGAAGCAGGTAGTTACGTTTTGCATAGTTTTGGTTGTTTAGTGATCAGTCACCCCCTTTTCTTTTTCATAGCCAGTTTTCTAAAAACGTGATGTTTAAGTGCATTATTGTTTGGGCATGTCGCATTGTGTTTTCCCTGTTAAAATAAAAGTTTCAATCAATCAATCAATTTTGATTGGGTAATAAGAAGCTACATAAACACTGCTAGAAGATGCAAATACCCCAGTGGGTCAGGTTTCCTGCTTTTCGCTGTATTGTTTTATAAGTGCGTCGCCTTTCCATGTTTTTGTTACCTCTGTGCACCCCCCCGAATTCGATTCTGTATGATTAACATGTTTGTTTTCGACCATGACTACATTTTGTATTATCGGTATTGTACTTGATTGCTGGAGAGTTGACCGATTGCCTGGACTGTTTACTATGAACTGCCTAATCCCTGCTGATTCAGCTTGCTGGCTATTGACCTCAGCCTGGCTAGCCTGCCTTTATTCTAATAAAGACTCGTCATTAAAAGCTACGTCTTGGTCTCACATCTGGGTCTGGTGTTCTTCAAACCTGATACTGTCTCCAATGAAAGGCAGAATCCTTCTCATCTCCCTGACACTGGATCAGTTTTTCAGGCATATGCATTGAGTAAATATGTGTATGTTTAAGTAGTTGTGTGCCTCTGCGTGCGCACGTGTATGTGTTTCTGAATATGATATAAATCGTGGTTTCTTTTCCTCAGTGTGATGCTCAAAAACATGTTAGTATAATCAAACTGTAGTTCAGTAGTTGAACCGTATGTCTCATTTATTAAATATATGCAGTGTAATAAAATGATACAGAACATGACAGTAGAAACTATTTGGAATTGTCTGATGCTTGAATAATTATCTATAGTTAAGTGAAGTACCTTTGTGTCTATGAGTTCAAGCTTTGTCGCAAATTATCTAATGTGCTATCCCAAATTAGCAAGGATTTTGGCTCAGTGATTACAAAATAGTTTTCTATACATTCACATGTTATAATATCACAATTATGCATGTATATGAATAGCCAAGAACATGAGGATTGTAAAAATGTACAGTATTATGGGTATCTTATTGAAACTGGTGGTGAGGGCAGACTCAGAAACTGAATTTACAAGAAGTGCCCCAAATTACCTGAATTCACATGTCTTAATCTCAAGAGTAAATGTTCAGACTAAAAATATAGTTTTAAAACAGTTTCGTTTGCCCAGTGCTGGTAGTCTCAAACCCCTCTCAGACAAACCTGAAAGTCTGCGGCTTGTCTCCGTTCACCAGTCACAGACAACCACATCCGATGTTATTGTATTTGCATGTTTATATATTTGCTTCCATGGTCTGTATGTCTCAATGTCACAGTAAAAATATAGTTTTAGAGGGTTTATAAATAAGTGACAAGTTATAGCCATGGAGTTTCGTTTGCTGAGTTTCGTTTAATAAACAATTCCCAAGCAGTCTCGTTTCCTTTATTAAATACATTTTTAATATTGTGTTATGTGTTGGTTAATTATAAATAATTTCATGGTTATGCAGTATGCACAAACGTTGTGATCTAAAGCATTAGAAAATGACTAATGATGAATGGAAAAGTAAACTAAAATTTGCGAAAACATGTAAATAAAGAATCACATAACTAAAAACAAATAAGCATTTTGATTCCAGACTCGTAAAATGTCAAATAAGGCATTCACATTCATATGCTTTGATTAAGCTGATTAAACTTAAGCTGATTATCGAGTCTATGCACAGCTTTCTCTTAAACAGTTTCTTAAGCTGTGCATTTTTTAAAGGAAAACACCAACATTTTGGGAAATATACCTTTTTCCAACATAGACGAGATGTTCGATTTAATTTAAGTTTTTGTGCATTGACTGGTTCAATTGCTCCGAAGCAGTCTTATTTACACAAGGTATCGAGTGTATTTGAAATACAAGTGCAGGAATAAAAAAATAACAAAAATAACAAAAATGCGATGTTGTTTTTGGAGAAGTTCTACCTTTTAAAATTACCTTCAGAAGGTATGCAGATCACTGCGCTCAGCCAGCGGAAGACGGAAGGGGATCCATGTGTGTTCAGCAGATATAATTCCAATTGTCCAACTTCTCCAAAAACAACGTCTCTCGTTTTCATTTTCTTCCCGCACATGTATTTAAAATGTAAATAAGACAGCTATGGAGTTTCTGTCAGGTGAATTTCTTCACTATGAAGGAGGTAGGCTACTGACTCCTAACATGCTGTGCCAAATTGAGCCAGTGAATGCACAAAAATGAAATTGGACATCTCGTCTAAGCCTGGCCAAGTCAGAAAAAGGGTACATTACCCAAAATGTTGGTGTTGCAAAGTTAGGAATTGTTTAATGCAGGCATAAAAAATTGCACCACACACATTGCAAATGAATTTTTGAAGCTGCTTTGACTGATGCGCTTTATTTCGGACATGGAATCACACCTAAGGCATGAGTCATAGGAAATGATTTGTACCCATTTATTTTCACGGAGAGTCTACATGAATCAGTTTTGAATATGCAGCCAAGCTTATTTTGAATCACTCCGAGGAGAATATTTATCTTATTGCCTTACATATATAACATAAACATGAAGTGCTCTGGGGATTGTTAACAGCCTGTACAGTCTCTGTGTTGTGAGATGGCACCAGGAAGGTATCAGAAGCACCTGCAGTGCAGCTCAGCAACCTTGCGAAGGAGCTCTCTCTGGTACGCACATGCCAACGTCCTCCTGCTGACTTCCTGCCACTGCACCAGCTCTCCCGAGACCTGGCTGCTCTCAGCCTGAGAGACACAACAGGCCGGGAGATTTAGTGGGGTAATGGTGCTCAGTCACAGGCCCTTACACTGTAACTCAGGCAGGTGAACGGGGTGAGAGGTGTAAAGGGGGAAAGTGATAATGTATGCTGTGAACCTTTATGATAGAAACTTTGAGTGCACTCTGAGAAATTTTAATTTTGTTGCCTGTCAATTTAAATGCATTTGTGTGTGTGTGTGTGTGTGTGTGTGTGTGTGTGTGTGTGTGTGTGAGAGAGAGAGAGAGAGAGAGAGAGAGAGAGAGAGAGAGAGAGAGAGAGAGAGAGACATACCATGTTATTAAGGTCAGCCATCAACAAATCCCTCCTGTCAAGGTGTATGTTGAAAGCTGTTGTCTCCAACCAGGCATTATCTGTGTTCCTTTGGTCATCAACATAACCAATAAACACCTGCAACAACCAAGTATAATTATATTTTCTTAGACATCTATTTGCTCCTTGATAATTGTGTGTGAAACTGGCTGTAGTCTGGCTCATGTTCTTGTGTTAAAACCTCAGTTTTAGGGGACAGCAACCAAGTGGCTGGCAACCAAGTACCTTGGTGGGTCACGACACTCATTTTCCTAGTTGAAATCCATTGAGATGAGCATTTTACCAGCAACCAAAATTGGTGCATAGGCCTTGAAGGCAAAACAGTGCTGCACCTGGGAAACAATCCTACAAGCCTTGGGTTAGAGCCTAAACCTTGAAGTTTCTCTACCCAGGCTAAAAATGTATATCACAGTCTCTGAAATAGCTAAAACCTGCATGAACAAATGAAGAATGGGGATGGCTTGTGTGTGCAATTTCAACTGCTACCTGCACAACAAAGATAAGGACCAGGGCCTATTTGATTATTATATATATATATATATATTTATATATATATATTTTTTTTTTATAATACCGCAGCACGCAAATGTATGAACAAACCCTTTAACTAGCCAAAATGGGAAGATGGGAAGAGATTCTAATGTTCTGACCTCAACGGGGAGTTCGTTCCACCACCGTGGAGCCAGAACAGATAGTAGTCGTGAGCGTGAGATGGAAGTTTGAGAGGGGGAGGTGCCAAGCGGCCTGTGACAGCCGAACGAAAAGATCTGGCAGGGGTGAAGGGTCTGATGATTATTTGGAGGTAAGCTGGGGCAGATCCCTTAACTGCTTGGAAGGCTAGCACCAATGTTTTGAATTTGATGCGAGCCATGACAGGCAGCCAGTGGAGGGAAGTAAGCAGGGGGGTGACATGTCAGTGTTTGGAAAGGTTGAAGACTAGACGAGCTGCTGCATTCTGGATAAGTTGGAGGGGTCTGATGGCGGACGCTGGGAGGCCAGCCAAGAGGGAATTGCAGTAGTCCAGGCGGGACAGAACCATCACTTGGACCAGGAGCTGTGTCGAGTAGGGGGTAAGAAAGGGGCGGATCCTCCATATGTTGTATAGGAAGAACCTGCATGACCGAGTCACTGCCGCAATGTTCTCGGAGAGGGACAGTCTGCTGTCCATCACCACGCCGAGGTTCCTTGCACAAATTGTATTTATGGTATTATAAAGAAACACCAAAGACAGGGTGCAGTTGGCAAACCAAGAAAACACTCCTTAGAATGATTGGACCTAAACATAGTTTATCTGTACTCATGGGAACATGCAGATGCTCAGACTTTTCCTTTGATCTACTGCAATAACACTTAAGGTGTCAACAGGTGTAAAGAGGAGGCTAATACCCAAACTCACAGTTTGGCAGGAGCATTAGGCTCACCCCAGGTATTGTCCAGATCCTCTCCTTCTTATCCCACACAGCCAGGAACTCTAGAGCAGATTTCTGATCATCTCTCCAACTGGAAAAGCACAACCAATGATCATTAAAACCTCAAAATCCTGAATGTTACATCACAGTCTTTCAATTAAAAAGTAGCCATAGCCAAACCTTAAAGTCCCGATACACATCCTCAGCACATTTGACACTTTCACCATGTAGGACATTTAGTGCCATTTCAAAACATAAAAGAATGGACAATGAGCAGCGTGCATAGTCTTATTTACTGTAGAAATTTGCATGGAAGGCATATTTTGTTTGAAAAGGCATTATGGACTTGGATTTAAATGGAATAACGGAGTTGATAAAAAGCCTTTTTAAAAAGGCCCTCTTCCATTGTTTTTTGAACTGGGGTCCATTACCGTGTGAGGACCGGATCCAGAATCTGGTTTGGTCCCAGGTGATCCAGTGCCCCTTTCCCCTTCATCCCTGTCCTTCCCTCTGGGTTTCTGAAAACAGTGATTTATAAAAATGTATTATTTTAATTTAGGTGATAAACTATATAAGCTTCCAAATAAAACCAAATTGTAACTTAAGCTGAATTTAATGCCTTGCCTGTATTTGTCCAAAGAGTCAGAGCTAAGGGGAAAAAAACATAAAAAAATAAAATTAAATGAATCTCAAAATTCATTTTCACAGTATATAATAAGCTGACAGCACATGAGACATAGAGAGCCTCTTTTAGAGAACCACCCTAAGAACAGAACTCACCCGCTGGGCTGCTCCGACTGCACATCAGCCTTACATATGGGGGGCTCGTAATCCTCAAACTCTACCTGCAGAATTACATCAAAGACCCATCAGACAGGGCTTGTGTCAGATCAAGGACAGATTGACAGAAAAGTCAATCTAATGAATTATTGCCATACATTAAGTAACTGAAATCAGGCACCTCCCAGGGAACCATCTCCTCTGGCACAGGGAACCGGCTCACAGTGCTGTCAGGGTACTGGAGACACCGGGCGTTGACATGGTATTCTCCAAAAGTCTTCTCCGTCCCTTTCTCTCTCATGGATACAGCTAGGTCAGTCTCTGTGATTGGTCTTTGCCGTGCTAGACCAGAGAACGGGTCCAGTGAGTTATCGACATAATGATAACTGAGCTTATCTGAACGATAACTGCTGATGGCAGAGAAAACTCGCTGGTAACTTTTGGCTGAGGAGCCACACTGGATCCCTCTAAGGAACAAATCAAATAAGGCATTACCCACCAGACAGATAACAATCCAACTCACACAACACAGGGCTTTGTTCATTGGTCACGTAACCATGGGATTTGAGCGCATCCTTTATCCACTGTAAGGCTTTAGTGGACTGGAAGACCTGTCAAATAAAAACGGTAAGAAACTACAGAAGGGCAAATGAGAGAGTAAAAGGGTTCAAATTAAAGGGTTCCTCTATGGCTCCTCTAAGCCAAAGAACCCTTTTATTCTGAGAGGAAATACCAGGCACAGCATTTGGGAAATGGGTACAGGTGGAGGGGTTTGTGTGTCCCGGTGATCCTGGGAGCTAGGTTGTCGGGGGCACTGTTAGCCCCCAGTAGGGTCTCCCAAGGCGAATTGGTCCCGGGGGAGGGGCCGGACTAAGAGCGATTCAAAGACTCCCATGATACGGCCACACAACGACCCAGTTACCTCGCCCGGAAAAGGGAAACCGGGGGCCCCTGCTGGAGCCAGACCTGGGAGGGGAGCTCGTCGGCGAGCGTCTGGTGGCCGGGCCTTATCCCATGGGGCCCGGCCGGGCACAGCCTGAACTGGTCACATGGGGTCGCCGCCCTGTGGGCTCACCACCTGCAGGGGTCGGCATCGGAGTCGGGTGCTTTGCCCAACGGGCAGTAGGCAAAGGCGGGGATCCGGGCGTGCTGATTCTCGGCATCGCAGACTGGTTCTGGGGACGTGGAACGTCACCTCTCTGGTGGGGAAGGAGGTGCGGTACCAACTAGATATAGTTGGACTCACCTCCACGCAGTACTGGTTCCGGAGCCAAACTCCTGGAGAGGGGCTGGACTCTGTTCTTCTCTGGAGTTGCTCAAGGTGAGAGGCGCCGGGCGGGTGTGGGGATACTCACAAGCCACCGGCTGAGCGCCACTGTGTTGGAGTTCCACCCGGGGAACGAGAGGGTTGCCTCTATGCGACTACGTGTCGCTGGGGGGAAAGCTCTGACTGTCATTTGTGCTTATGCACCAAACGGCAGTTCAGAGTATCCGGCCTTCTTGGAGTCACTGGGTGGCATCCTGGAAAGGGTGCCACCCGGAGACCCAATAGTTCTGCTGGGCGACTTCAACACTCACGTGGGCAATGACGGAGAAACCTGGAGGGGGGTGATTGGGAGGAACGGCCTGCCTGATCTGAACCCAAGTGGTGTTTTGTTATTGGACTTCTGTGCTGGTCATGGATTGTCGATAACAAACACCATGTTCGAGCATAGGGTAGCTCATAAGTGTACTTGGTACCAGAGCACCTTAGGCCAAAGATCGATGATCGACTTTGTGGTCGTATCGTCAGACCTGCGGCCGTATGTCTTGGACACTCGGGTGAAGAGAGGAGCAGAGCTGTCAACTGATCACCACCTGGTGGCGAGTTGGATCAAGTGGCCAGAAGGTCATCGGTGCCTGTCGGGGCGGCAACCCAAGAACCCAAGAAGTGAGGGAGGCCGTCAAGCTGAAGAAGGAGGCCTTTCGGGCTTGGCTGGCCCGGGGGTCCCCTGAAGCAGCAGACAGGTACCAGGTGGCCAGAAGGGCTGCGGCTTCGGCAGTTGCCGAAGCAAAAACCCGGGTATGGGAGGAGTTCGGGGAGGCTATGGAGAAGGACTTTCGGTTGGCCTCGAGGAAGTTCTGGCAAACCATCCGACGACTCAGAAAGGGAAAGCAGGGCTTGTCTCAGGCTGTTTTCAGCAGGGGAGGAGAACTGCTGACCCCCAACAATCCTTTGTGGAAGAGGCAGAGCCCGAAGACTCGGGGGAATCTGCACCTATATCCCTGGCGAAAGTTGCTGAGGTAGTCAAAAAGCTCCTCAGTGGCAAGTCGCCGGGTGGAGATGAGATTCGCCCTGAGATGCTGAACGCTCTGGACATTGTTGGGCTTGGCTGACACGCCTCTTCAGTGTCGCGTGGAGGTCGGGGACAGTACCTGTAGAGTGGCAGACCGGGGTGGTGGTCCCCATTTTCAAGAAGGGGAACCGGAGGGTGTGCTCCAATTACCGGGGTATCACACTCCTCAGCCTCCCTGGGAAAGCTTACTCTAGGGTGCTGGAAAGGAGGCTCCGACCGACGGTCGAACCTCGGATTCAGGAGGAGCAATGTGGCTTCCGTCCTGGCCGTGGAACAGTGGACCAGCTCTTTACCTTGACAGGGTTGCTGGCGGGGTCATGGGAGTTTGCACATCCAGTCCACATGTGCTTTGTGGACTTGGAGAAGGCTTTTGACCGTGTCCCCGGGGGAACCCTGTGGGGTGTACTGCGGGAGTATGGGGTACCGGGGCCGTTGTTACGAGCCATCAGGTCCCCGTATTACCAAAGTGAGAGCTGTGTGCGCATTCTCGGCACAAAGTCAAGCACGTTTCCTGTGGGTGTTGGATTCCGCCAAGGTTGCCCCTTGTCACCGGTCCTGTTTGTGGTATTCATGGACAGGATCTCAAAGCGCAGCCGAGGTGAGGAGAGTGTCCAGTTTGGTGACCTCAGAATCGCATCTCTGCTTTTTGCGGATGATGAGGTTCTGCTGGCTTCATTGGACTGTGACCTTCAGCACGCACTGGAGCGGTTTGCAGCCGAGTGTGAAGCGGCCGGGATGAGAGTCAGCACCTCCAAGTCCGAGGCCATGGTTCTCTGCCGGAAAACGGTGGATTGCTCCCTCCGGGTTGGGAACGAGTCTTTGCCCCAAGTGAAGGAGTTCAAGTATCTTATCTCGGGGTCTTGTTCACGAGTGAGGGTAGAAGGGAGCGTGAGATCGACAGGCGGATCGGTGCAGCGTCAGCAGTAATGCGGGCGTTGCACCAGACCGTTGTGGTGAAGAGGGAGCTGAGCCGGAAGGCGAAGCTCTCGATTTACTGGTCGATCTACGTCCCAACCCTCACCTATGGTCACGAGCTTTGGGTAGTGACCGAAAGAACGAGATCACGTATACATGCGGCCGAAATGAGCTTCCTCCGTAGGGTGGCCGGGCTCAGCCTTAGAGATAGGGTGAGGAGCTCGGACATCCGGAGGGAGCTCGGAGTAGAGCCGCTGCTCCTTCGCGTCGAAAGGAGCCAATTGAGGTGGTTCGGGCATCTGATCAGGATGCCTCCCGGGCGCCTCCCTTTGGAGGTTTTCCGGGCTCGTCCAACAGGGCGGAGACCCCGAGGGAGACTCAGAGCCCGCTGGAGAGATTATATATCTCTCCTAGCCAGGGAACGCCTCGGGATCCCCCAGGAGGAGCTAGAATGCGTTGCTGGGGAGAGGGACGCCTGGAATACCCGGCTTTGCCTACTGCCACCGCGACCCGACTCCGGATAAGCGGGTGATGCTGGATGGATGGATGGATGGATGGAGATTCATCAAAAGCATATCAACCTGCTGCTCCAGGTGGGCCAGCCTTTTCGCCATTGCAACAGAATCCTCCAAGATGGCTCCCACCCTGGAGAAGATATGCAAACACAGTATAAATTAATACAAATGTAATAAAAAATGACACGCAAACCTCCATAAATGGACACCAACAAAGCATTGGGTCAAATAAAAGACATCCTTATGAGACTATTGGTTAGGAAACTGGTGTTTGTATTACAGTTCTATTCAGTCAACAAGGAACCATTATTAGGATTGAGGTAGATATATTGTGAACTGACAGGTGACATATATAAAATCCTTCTGCAGCAGCAGCAATCCTTCTACTGCCCAAAACCCCCTCTGTGGTGTGAGCTCATACTTGTCAGAAGTGTCCTGAATGTTCGCTGCTGATGACTTTGCTGATTTCTTCGATGAGAAGGTCACAGTCATCCGCAGATCCTTTACAACCACCGCCCCCCTCACTGTGCCCTTCCCCCCCTCTAGGCCCATCCCTTCCTTTTCCACTTTCTCCCCCCTTACGGACTCTGATGTTTCTCAACTCCTGCTCTGCCACCGCCCTACAACCTGTGCCCTTGACCCTATCCCCTCTTCTCTTCTCCAAACTATCACACCTGACATTCTCCCATTTGTCACCTCCCTTGTCAACTCCTCCCTGTCTTCCGGCTGTTTTCCGGCATCCTCCAAGAGGGCCCACATCACTCCGCTGCTAAAAAAGCCTACTCTGGATCCCTCCATCATCCAGAACTACCGCCCGGTATCTCTTCTTCCTTTCCTTTCTAAAACTATAGAACGAGCCGCTTCTCCTCAACTTTCTTCCTTCTTTTCTAACAACAACCTGCTAGACCCCCATCAGTCTGGCTTCAGATCGGGCCACTCGACAGAGACTGCGCTCCTCTCCGTCAGTGAGTCGCTTCATGCCGCACGAGCAGCCTCCCTCTCCTCTATCCTCATTCTTCTAGATCTCTCTGCTGCCTTCGACACTGTGGATCACTCCATCCTCCTGTCTGCCCTGTCAGCAACGGGCATCTGTGGCACAGCCCTGAACTGGATTGAGTCCTACCTCTCTGGTCGCTCCTTCCAGGTTGCCTGGGCTGGTTCGGTATCGACACCTCGGCCCCTCGCCACAGGAGTTCCCCAGGGCTCAGTCCTTGGCCCGCTTCTTTTTTCTCTCTACACTCGCTCCCTTGGCCCTGTGATCACTGCACATGGGCTATCCTACCACTGCTATGCGGACGATACCCAACTCTTCGTCTCGTTCCCGCCGTCTGATACGCAGGTTTCAGCCCGTATCTCTGCTTGCCTGAGGGACATCCAGAGCTGGATGGACAACCACCATCTAAAGCTCAACCCAGGTAAAACTGAAATGATATTCATCCCTGCTAATACCTCTCCCCATCTGGATCTCTCCATTTCCCTCGGGGATACCACACTCACGCCGTCACCCAGTGCAAGGAACCTCGGCGTGGTGATGGACAGCAGACTGTCCCTTTCCGAGAACATTGCGGCGGTGACCCGGTCCTGCAGGTTCTTCCTCTACAACATACGGAGAATCCGCCCCTTTCTCACCCCCTACTCGACCCAGCTCCTGGTCCAAGCGATGGTTCTGTCCCGCCTGGACTACTGCAATTCCCTCTTGGCTGGCCTCCCAGCGTCCGCCATCAGACCCCTCCAACTCATCCAGAATGCAGCAGCTCGTCTGGTCTTCAACCTTCCAAAATACTCACACGTCACCCCCCTGCTTACTTCCCTCCACTGGCTGCCTGTCATGGCTCGCATCAAATTCAAAACATTGGTGCTAGCCTTCCAAGCAGTTAAAGGGTCTTCCCCAGCTTATCTACAAAAAATCATCAGACCCTACACCCCTGCCAGACCTCTTCGTTCAGCCTCCACAGGCCGCTTGGCACCTCCCCCTCTCAGAACCTCCACCTCACGCTCACGACTACTGTCTGTTCTGGCTCCACGGTGGTGGAACGAACTCCCCGTTGAGGTCAGAACTATAGAATCTCTCCCCACCTTCAAGCGCAAACTGAAGACGCACCTCTTCAAGCAGCACCTCTCCCCATCCCTCCCTACCTCCCTGTGAACCTTAATTGTTGTCTCTGTGACTTGCTTTGTGTATCGGTATTTTTAGTTGGCTAGGTAAGCAGTGTTTGGATAGTTAACTTTGGTGACTTTTGCTCTGTTTGTTTGTTTGTTCAAAAAAATAAATAAATAAATAAATAAATAAATAAATGGCCCTTGTCCTTATCTTTGTTGTACAGGTAGCAGTTGAAATTGTACTTACCTCTAGGGTCTTTCAGCGAACTTATCCCTGGTTATGGGTATGCACTTTGTTGTACGTCGCTCTGGATAAGAGCGTCTGCCAAATGCCAATAATGTAATGTAATGTAATGTAATGACCCTCCATGCTCTGGCTCAGATCCCTCTGGCTGTTGGCCAAATGATTCTCCTTCATGAAGGTCTCCCATGAGAGCACCTCTGCTTCGTCCAACAGAGACAGCTCTTCCTCTGAGCAAGGAAGAAGAGGAAGAGTTCATGGCAGCAGGTTAACAGCGCTGACACAGCTATTGCTGAGACGGCGGAGATTGTTGTTGTGGGGCGTGTACTGTACTCACTGAACTGCTTGAATTTTTGGGATTCCTCCCTGCACACGACCCTCTTGAAGAGGATGTACACATGGCTGAGGAAGATGAAGGGTGGGGGTGGGGTGGGGCGGCTGTGGTATTCTTTGATCAGTTTGTAGCGATTAAACTTCCAGATTGTGTCAGTATTGTCCTGTATTTCCTGGAATGTGTAGCTGCAGAGAAGAAGGGAGAGAGAAAGGGATAGGGACAAAGGGACAAATACTGAAAGGGTGAAGGAGTGTGGAAGGAGTGGAATGATTGTGGTCTGTGTTCCTCCTCAGGTAGAACTGGGAAGGAGAGATGATTCGAACAGGGTTAAGAAATCATTCAGGGTGTAAATGTTAGTTTATCATTGTTTATTATCGTTATTTTTGTTGATTATTCTTTTTCATATTCTTTTCTGGTGTTCTGTTTATATTTATTAGTCTTTGCACTTGTCTTCCCCTGTGATATCTGAGTCTGAATGTTACGAGCCCGAGTGCTCCACTATTCGGGTGTTTACGGTAGTTCTGGAGCCGTTTGTATTACGTGTCTTTGTGAATCCAGCCCACGTTTTCGTTTCCCCCTTGTTATTGTGCTTTTAGACCGCCCTCACTCCCATGCCCCGCCCTGTCTCATTTCCCTGTATATTTATACCTGTCCTTATAGTTTGTCTTGTCCGGAGCCCTTTTCTTCCATCCCCCAGTTCTAGCCTCCTTGTTTCCGAGCCCTTGCCCTTGTAGCATTCAGTCTTGTTTTATTTATTTTTGTATCTGGATTTCCTGTTTGACCCCTGCCTGCTTCCCTGGACTCATCTTTGGTTTTTGTGGATATCTGTACGCTGCATTGTTGGACTGACCGCCTGTTTTTTGACTCCACTCTGCCCCTGCATTTGCATTAAACCTGCCATTTTTCCACACCACCGTGTCTGCTTCTGGTTCCTATGCTCCGTGTTACGTGACAACCTCATAATTCATATGACCCAATCAAAATGATTTGCTTCAAAGTTATTGCTCTACGAAGATTACTGTATGGAGTTATCGTTGTCTTGCAAATATAAATATATAAATAATGAGTGTTGCAAAAATAAATTGAAATTTACAAATATTTTCCATATCTTTTGCATCTTACAAACAAAATACTTAGTGTACGTGTGGTAACCCTTGAGTTCATTTGTGGATTTCATATCTCTAATCTCACAACAACTTCTTTTGAATAATAACATTAAAATGATAATCTATAACCTCTAATGATTGTCAGACTTTCCACAACCAAAAAGGAGTTGCAGTTTGGTGCCAGGCTTTGAAGAGCCAGTGGGCCAGGTACTTGCTGCACTCACCTGAAGATGGCGATGAGCAGGTTAAGCAGCAGTATGTTGGCAAACAGCAGGTACACACACAGCAGAATGATGGTGAGCCACACAGGGAACTTTAGTGTGGAGTCAGCATTCAGCTCTGGGCACTTTGGCTTCAGAGGGTCAGTCGCATTCACACTGCACGTGCTCATGTCAAACTCCACATCTGTACCACACAGATAACAGAATCCGATTGAAATCACGTTCACATTTTAATGGATCATTTCAAACGACATTTATTTGATTTCTGTTACCGTTCCAAGTTCCAATGCAGTTAGGTTAGTTGGACAATGCTGGTGGGAGAGGTGGGATAGAGGTGAGAGAAGCAAAGTAACACAATGTTTTTCATAGGATTAGTGAACAATATCAAAACTTTTCAAAGGCCAATATTTTCAAGGACAATTGGAATCTTGCACATGAATGGCTGAGACATGACTCCTAGGTCAGCATATCACAGCCCAGCATATATAGCTGTATGAGTTGGACAGTTCACTCACTGTCAATGTTTGTGGGGAGATTCCCAAATATGATGAGGTAGGGCTCGTACACCACACCCCGTATTATCCAGTTCAGCCTTTCCTCGTTGTGGATCAGGATCGCCTGCTTGGAAACCCCATATGCCACCACCCAGATACTCAGCAAGAACATGAAGAAGAACAAGTCCTTCATCTGGTGAAATGAGAAAGAGACATGTGAATAAAATGCTGTAAAATAAGAATGCTTTTGTAAGACGGAAATTATTAATAATAAAAAATTATTATCTGGCATTATCACTCAGGGCTGGTCAGCTTGCTGGCTTCCTCTGGTATTGTGGAATATGTGGCTGTAAAGTAATTTAACCCAGGAGCATGCACCATTAACCCCCGCTATCTCCGCACCCATATGGGCAGGAGCCTGTGGGGGAAGACTCAGGCCTCCAGCCGTAAAACTCGTTACGACAGGGCAACATCCTTTACGGCACGGGAAGGTTTCAGAGGGCACGGCCTGTTAGTCCCCTTTTTATATATTGGTATTATATTACCTTGTATTGGTATTATATTACCTGACATTAAACTGTCTTCAGCAACCTCACCTTGGAAGCAGAGTATGGCTCACCCAGTTTTAACCCTCCTACACAGCTGTTTCTGTTTCAGTTAATGATTGTGTTTCAACCTATATATTAAATTAGCTCCTGTTTGGTATAATTGGTTAATGACACGCCTGACTATATGCCTACAAAATCTCTGACTTTCTGCAAGTGTACCTAGAAGAATTGATGCTGGTTTGAAGGCAAAAGGTGGCCACACCAAATATTGATTTGATTGAGATTTTTTTTCTGTTCAGTCACTTTGCATTTTGTTAATTGATAAAAATAAACTATTAACATTTCTATTTTTGAAAGTATTCTTACTTTACAGCATTTTTTCACACCTGCCTAAAACTTTTGCACAGTACTGTATACTGTAGCCTCCGACATTAAATATAATGACAATAGTATAACATTTCTTATTTATATTTCTTTATATTTTATTACTCATTATAATTTATCAAAACATTTGAATTTACATAACCCTTTTTTTATGATGAGCAAAGTGATCATAATGAGATATAGGCTTCATGAGATATGGGCAGGGTCTCAAACAATCAAACATGAAATACACCCAGTCACTTCAACCCAATAAATCAGAATATTTCAGCATCAAGATCCCTTCCCTACATGTATCAACCAATCCAGTGAAAAAGGAGCAGTGTTGATGGAGACCTCTCAGGCACGCAAACATTGGTGCAGCCGTTGCCATCTGTTATCAGAGGTTCAAAGAGGCAAAAGAGGTTCATGAATCCTCACTCTCATGTTTGCACTCAAATCCACTCACCATTCTCTTGACAATAATGGTCTTGGGGCCTAACATCTTGCTGATGGTGAATATAGCCATGAGACGCAGGCAGAATACGATGAAATCAATGCAGAGGATTATCTTTCCAGTGTAGAACATAATAGTGGTTAACCTAGAGGAAAGGTTTGGGGTATTAGTGACCTCTGTTTAATTGAAATACAGAACCACAAATGTTATATTGTATATTGTAACATAGATATTGTACTTGTGAAGGGACAAGATTCTCTTTATAACATTTCTGATAGCTGTGAATGGTCAGCTCGTGTTAAGTGAAAGCATCTTACCTGCAGGCCAGTCCAGTAATGAAAAGAAGGATCGATAGTACATCAAAAATGTTCCACAGGTCACTGATGTACATCTTGGACTTACTCCGGAAGTCAATTCCATCAGGATCATAAAACAGCTTACCACAGGGACACAGAACTTTGGGTTAACTGTCAGTTATCCTTTTGCAATATGTTTCACAATTTCCTGAGTAGATCAGATTTGCTACACCATCCTCTCAATGTCATTCTCTACATATTACTAAATTAAAACCTATCCCCACCAAGACCTAATGGAGAGATACAGTAAATGCCTAAAAACAAGGCAAAGAAATTAAAAGTGGAAGCTGGTATGACATACAGTCGGCGCTACCTTTTTCGCATTCCTGCCTATTTTGGTAATTAAATTCACTTTGGCGGTGAGTGCCAATTAGGTAATCAATGCCCTCATGCTAACGAATGATTCTAATTGTCTGCCGCATGGGGTTTGATTACTCATCAAGGTCAGCTATGTGTCTGTCTATGTAAGCCCTGTTTCTCTTTGAATCGGGGCTTGTTTGTTGCAGTCCCCATTTGTGATGTTTCTCACAAAGTCTAAATACACAGTTATTGGAGAATCGCCCCTCTCAGTGGAGAGTTTTGCAAGAGTTTTGTCTGATATCCTTGCCGCAGTTTGGGTTTGTAGCTTGCGCACTCATGAGTTTTCTGCACTCATAAGTAGAGCCAAGATGCTCACCGTCTTTGTTTCATGATTAGTGTATGCTTGCTATTAGAGTGCTCTAAGGCGTATTCCTTTTCTCGGGGGAAACCCCTAGCGAATATTAGTGGTTATCCCACATCTGGTGGGAAACTTTTAGAACCTCTTCTGGGTCGCATCTGATCCTCCAACCCCGCTCCCTTTCAGGTCTTCCATGACAGCACTTGGCACTCTTCAACAGTTGTCCTTCTTGCACAGTTTTTACTTCTGATTCCGCTTGAGTATTTCTTTTTCAAACTGATGTACTTGATATACCCAGTTACTTAATTAATTATTCTGTCACTCAGTTTACAGAGTAATGTTTTTCAGCTATATGCTTGGTTTTCATGATGGTGTATGCCTTTTGACTCCAAATGCAATCTCCACAGATCAAAAGCTATAACCAAGAGAAGACACTCACTGCTGTTTTATGTGTGAACAATCCTGGCAAAAGGAAATGACCGTGGAACAGCTAGCACCTGTCCATCATCCATTAACCTACTTTAGCACAGCTAAAGATAGGGGGACTCAATGCACAAACTGCCCATACTGTCTCCATACTGCTGGAGGCCACTGTATAACACCCCACCATTGTGTACAAACCCCTGCTGGCCTCCCACTCCAAACTGACCTGGCGCATCTCCTCACACAAATGCGAGGCAAGCCACCCGTATAGCAGGTATTCTTTCCAAGAGGGTTCAGTCTGGAAGTCTATCATGAGCACATAGGCAAAGAGCCACAGAAAAATGAAGTAAGGCACAACGTTCCAGTAGAACTTGATCTGCACTGAGCTGAAGAAGCTGACCAAACGTGATTTACGGGTAAGCGGCCCCAGGCCTGGATTCTCCCCATAATCCCTAAAGGGAGAAGGGTGGAAGAGATTAACTATAGACCAGGTCTATAAATAACACAGTGTTTATCAATAAATCTAATTGTCCTGAAACCAATGTTTACGGAAACTTGTCAAATGTATGCAAGGAATCCCAATCTACACCAAATATTATTCTAAATACTATTTCAACCCAGTGGTTTAAGGTAGCCAGGAACCAATAAGGAGTCAGTCATGTTAAAACTTCAAGTCATTATGTTATCTCACTATCTTTCATGTAACCAGACCAAATATTTACCGGATCAGAGATTCAACTGACCTACTTGACACCATGTTACACATCCTCTCTTTTCGCCGAGTCTCCCTTTGTATGTCGTCATCATGCCTGAAAGACAGGGACTCATTAATCCACATTATTATTCAAATAAATCATGGCACCATTTTGTAGCAAACAATTCAATGTCTGTAGACTTACAATGACACCATTATTCTCAGCTTTACTCGTTGACATTTTTTTCAAACATTCTTTTCAGCAAATCTTTGAGTGTTTCTCAATTAAAAGTGCAGCCACCAATCAAGGAGATAAGTCTTGCTGCTATCAAGTGTCAAATCTCAGTACTACAAGCTGAAAGAACACACTTTCTAGAGATTTGTCAGAAGCATAGTGGTCCTCTAACAATGGAGAGTGAGGACAATGACCAGGTCAGCAGGCGCATGTAGATCAGGGGGGGGGACAGCATACACAGCAACATCTTCCACTGGGGGTTGTCCACTGCCAGCTCCCCACACCAGATCTGAGTCAGCAGCCCCTGGAGATCAAATGGGAAATCCAGCCTTCAGCCACCAGGGGAAAACAGCCAAAATGTCATAACATCCCATAGTGTTCCAAACAATGAACCAGCCTGGCTACACGATGGCACAAAATCAGGTGGGAGTCAAATTGTGATATTGACGCACAAACCCATGCAGACAGGAAAAGCATGCGGCCATTGATCAATATATCTAGAGGCTCTTTTCTGAGAAATGCTGCTATCATATAAAGATAGCAGAATAATGGAACAAGAAACCCTTTTGAGGTCAGAGAAAATAAATAAACTAGCTCTAACAGATGTAGTTAGTCTAATAGGTAGTACCTGTACCCCGGCATGAGCTATAAAGCTATTGGCATCAGCCTCCACAGCCAAGCGTAAGCAGGTGGTCCTGCCCCAAGAGTCAGAGATTCGAATCAGAAGCTTCTGGGCAAGCTGCACATCGTGGCTGTAGCACTCACTGAACACACCTGCAGGGTGGAGATGGGGTTGTGCCGAGGGGGGAGGGTGGTTGGGGCCAGGGATTGAGCCAGGGCAGGGAGGAAGTATAAGAAGCATGGAAAACCAGGGCAAGAATTAATAACTACAATAGTCATTGAGGTGAATGGTCAAACTACTGCTATGTAACTGAAGTTATCAGATTATGTCAGTAAGAATATAATAGAGACCACAAATCTAAATTGAAAAATAGTTTGATGGTTGAGGTACCAATTGCCTTTTTCTCGTAGCACTCTGCCAGCTCCTCAAGTATGAGAAGTATGAGAAGTATGGAATACCAGGGCTGGAATTAATAACCACAATAGTCATTGAAGTGAATGGTCAAACTACTGCTATCCAGTATGTGAATGGATTATCAGATTACTTAATAAGACGATAATAGATACCACAAATCTAAATTAAAAAATATTTACCAATGGCCTGTTTCTCGTAGTAATCAGCCAGCTCCCGCATCTTTTCTGCTTCGTCATCCTCATCAACTTCCTCCTGTGCCAGGTTCTTCAGGATCTTGCTAGCAGCTAGCGCAGCGCACATGCTGTCCCTGCACTACACAGACAAACCCAACAGGAGCACAATGCTCAGCTGCACAGCACACACTGTGCTGCACAGAGAACTCTTAGCATGTACATTCTCATAAACTGCATATGCACTTACAGTCTCTTTACTGCTAGCATTTAAATCATGTAGCCCATGCAAGAGGCCCCTTGAAAACAGATTTTTTATTTCCAAGGGCAGCCTGGTAAAATATGTTCAATAAAAAAGATATTTAAAAAAAGATAAATTTGAACAATAACATACACTAATATACCAGACCTCCCTGGAGGCTTCAGATCACAGCAAAGCCACCCTCTCTCCCAGTGTGTTGTACCTGTTCCCAGGCGATCTCAGCCAGCTCCTTTCTGTTCTGCAGGATGGCCCAGAGGAAGAGGTCCCTCCCTGGGTAATTCTTGCACACTGAAAAAGCACGGCGTGGCAAGTCATGACAACCCGGTGAGGCGTCAAGAGCAAACATTCAACAGGCCTTTTCCGACCTGCTGACACTCACTGTGACACTCACTGTCTTGTCCCTGGGTATTTCGATGCGAAATTGGTCTTCGGAGTAGATGGGCTCGGTGAAGCCACCCAGGCAGTGCTGCACCTGAACTGACACGTCACGGAGACACAAAGAATTCCAGCTACCCTTGTGCTTGGCCAGCCTGCGCCAGAAGAGGCAGCCCAGCTCCAGGTTGTTGTATAGAATGATCAGGATTTCCTCTGTCAGGAACTCCCTCAGGCACAGCCCATTCTCCAGCAGTTGTTTCACAAAGTCTGGTTGGTGCTTCACTAGGGCTGAGCGCATAGCCTCGTGCAGGTCAATAGACTGGAGTAGAGTAGACTAGAGTAGAGTAGAATAGAGTAAGCTTTTCTAACCTTTACTTTTGTCAATACATTACAAATGTATGCATTAGAAATAAACACAAAACAAAACTAATCTAAGTGACTTTGACCGTGGAATGATTGTTGGTACCAGATAGGGTGGTTCTTCTGATCACCTGAGATTGTCATGCACAACAGTCTCTAGAGTTTTCAGAGAATGGTGCGAAAAACAAAAAACTGTGGGCAAATGTGTTGTTAATGACCATACACATGTGAAGCCAGTTTGCTGTTGAGAGAAAAGGTGAAGGATGTCAGATGAATTTCTCTGGTGTTGGGTTCAGTTCAAGGAATCAGCTCATGCAAGAAGGTTTAGTTGAGAAAGGGGACAAACAATTCCATAATAAGAACATTACATGGTGCCCTTATGAACATGTACTCAGGGCCAACTAACACCATTACATCTAGCTACATATAACTCAAAGTATAAAGTTAATTCTACAGAGGGCAGAAGACACAATCCTTTCTGAGAAGTCATCCACAAACAGGATATGAAGTGAGAGGAAGAAATACGATCTAAGTTACATTGACCGTGAAATGATTGCTGGTGCTTTTCTGACCATTAAGTCAAAATAATACGTCTAATAAATACCTAATAAAGTGCTCACTGAGTGATCAGCTCAGACTGTAAATAATCAGCCCATGGAGAGTACAGGAAGAGCCGAGAGTGGCTAATAAAAGCCCTGTAGCCAGAATACTGTATATGTCAGTGAATTTACATTTCCACTATCATGATGGACACTCTCAGTCTTTATATCTTTATAGGTGTTGTTGTCTTTGTAGATTACCATTATCTATTAATCATCCATCCATTTATTGAAGCATCAGATATTATATTTTAATATGGCAAGATGGGTCCTAACTCAATTTCCTCCCACTCGCAATTCAGGGTTTCATATTTCTACTAAGACAGAAGTTTGCACAAAGTTCTGTTTCTGGCAGAATTCCCCCCAGGTGAGCTGATGCACATGGGGTCCTTTGAGAAGCCCTGGTCAGGCACCTTTGAGGAGAGCGCGGAAGATGGCTACGTCAAAGTCATTCTGTCCCTCCTCATCAATGTGGAACACGGTCAGCAACTGGGGCTTCCTAAGAATGTCCTGGATTTGAGGGGGAGGTGAATATCAGACTCCTCCACCCAACAACATCTGCAGACCCCCTCGCAAGCAAGTATACTCCACCCTGCCCCAAATCTTACCTTCTTGGTCCACTCAATGAGCCACTGCTCTTTGAACCTCTCATACTGCTGGCTAAAGAACTTCATCATCAGCTGGCGAACGAGGGCGAGGGTGACTTGGGCTATAGGCAGCTCGGCTACCTGGGCGATGACGTCGGCCAACCGCCTCGAACCCTCCAGGATCACACAAGGGGTGCCGTTGAGCATGGTGTTGTAGATCGTCTGTAGTTGTGGAGGTATGCACAGACACAGCCCACTGTAAAAGAA
The DNA here is from genome assembly GCF_963514075.1 of Conger conger. Lineage (NCBI taxonomy): Eukaryota > Metazoa > Chordata > Actinopteri > Anguilliformes > Congridae > Conger > Conger conger. The sequence goes on along the minus strand of NC_083776.1, from coordinate 25,433,538 downwards.
CACTGTCATGTCTGTTGAAACTAAATGAAGAACGTAAGGTCAGAGGTTACCTACGTTCAGGGTCCCATATCCACCGTCTAGCACCACGCAAACCACAGGGACCTTCAGCCCACTCCCTGAGGGAGAAACTGAGAATACAGGCTCGGTATCCCCACAAAAATCACAGAATAATATAATATGGGGATGGATTTAATGAAACCTTGTATTTCGCATTCACCGTCTCAATCAGTGGAAAACACACGTCCAGCACACACTCCTCCTCACCTTTGTCCCCCAGGGGCTGCTGGGAAATGAGTTTCTCCAGCTTGCTGCGGAGAGCTATCTCCACGCCGTAGGTCCCGCGCGTCCCATCGTCCACCAGCAAGAAGTGGGAGTGATTGAAGTCCAGACAAGCCAGCCTGCTTTGGTTCTGCTCATCCAGGGAGTAGTTAGCTGGAAAGCAGCCCTGGGTGAAGACAGAGGAGATCAAGGCTGCAGGATAGAGCAGGGGAGCAGAAAGTTAGGACAGATCAGGACTCAGGCTTGGGCATCTGTGTGTGCACAGGTGCAGCCTCACCTCGGCGTTCAACAGAGCTTTTGCACCAGTCTGAAATCATGCCTTTCAGAATTTATTTTGCTCCCACCACCACTCCAGCATCCAACTGTAAAACCCCACAGCTAACCCAATGACGGAATTTAGCGGGGGCCGAAGGGGGTTTTGCGTGCTTGTCCTTCTGGCGTTGCTGGGAGAACATTAGTTGGGTTAATTATTATCCTCCGTACAAGAACAGAGCACAATTATGTTTAAGAATATACTGGGTCCGTTGCCATGGGTTGGATATGGATTGACCTGCCCCATATCCCGCTTATAGCTGGCCTGAAACGGATCAGTACAATTCTTAATATTCTCCGTTCTCAAACGGGGCCGTATTGTACGCTTAGTGGTTACTATAGTTTTACTCGTTTATCTGACTCCATTTAAAATATAATTTAGCAATTTGGGTTTGCAACTTACGCGGACGTCGGGAGTGATTACATTCGACTTGTACCTGCGCCACCATTACTCAATAGATGCTCCCGGGATTAGCATTACTGCTGAAATCTCAGTTCGGAGGAGAACTCAGAGGCTGAGGGTCCAGTCAACACAATACATGCAAACCTGCCATGATAGTTGCGAGCCCAGGTCGGCGTAGCATTAACTGGGCTCCTTCGAGCTAATTTGGCAGGAACCGGCGCCGTAACGCCCAAGGGTTCCCTTCGCACCAAATCACAAGAGCCATGCGTCCCCCGACCCTTAAGGGACAGAAATTGCTGGCCGCACAGCTTAGAACTACCACAGGTGTACCGCCCCGCCGATTGTCGGTCTTCGGCCACCATTTCCCCCTGAGTATTCAGTTGTAACTTAGGCTGAAAAGGTACAAGATGAATTAGAGTCATGGAGATCACGCAAGTTCCAAACAAAATAGTTTATTCGCAGACAGGTAGGTTATTAGCTTTAGAATATCACAATCAAGTATAAAACACACAAATTAAGAATAGAGATAGAGTAAATAATCATACCTAGCCTGCTTGGACTACACACAAACACAGAGTATAGAATATGCCGTATGGAAAGTCGAATACGATCTTCCTGATACTTACATACACGTACAAGATGCTGTGTGGGAAGTCGAATACGATCTTCCACTGCTACACATACATACATACATACATACATACAAAAGACATGTTGTGTGGGAAGTCGAATACGATCTTCCCAGATTGGTCTGTCTCCCTTGCTTTTATGCCAAATCATACGTTTGGAACCAGGCGGCAGTGCCATAAATCAACCCGGAGGGGTGGTCAAATCTGGAATTTAGACCCCCACCGTTGGGGGTTGTTGAGTAGGGAAAATGAGATGATTACCAGGAGAGGACGTGTAGGTTTTCCCTTGGGATACTGAAACTATAGTTTATTAAATTCCATTTGGTATGAAATGTATCTCATCCGATTCCTTGATTTTATCAGATCACATCCATACCAAACAGATTACCCTTATGTTTTATTATGTTGCAGTTATCATGAAACTTCCCTCCTGATTATCCATTTTACATGCAATTCCTGTTACCATTACATAAGACTTAATGCAATAATACAAGGATCACATGGGCAATGTTTTCAAGGTGTTACCGGGTCTATTTACTATCTTAATAGCAGTTTTGAATATTTAATCTAAGAGAGCAGTCACCGGTGTAATGACAGCAGTGCCCAAATGAGGGCAATGTGGCATTGTCCGGAGTCTTCCCCCTTGGAAGTGACCAGGTATGGGGTCACAGGGAGGTCACCAATGTTCGGGAGGATTCTTTTCCCATGACCCAACTGGCCTTGGACCACTCATACATCTTAACTCCCCAACAGGTAGTCTAAACAACATTGAAACCCCAGCTCTCAGGCCCCTCACAACTGACAGCCCTTCCTGACCTTAACCACTATGCTACAGGCCGCCCCATCATATCTATGAATGCTGTAGTTGGGAGTTTTCATGATAACTGCATTATGCTATAAATATGTCTTTGTGCCTCTCATGGTAATATACCTTTGGGATAAACCTGATTTGGGTGAATGAAAGGAAAGGAGACATCCCAGACTGTTTGGTTTCTTCTCCTTATCTCCGAAATCCAGGCCTTAGTTCTTGACCCTAAAAGTGAGTCACCCATCTATAATTTACAGCCAGGCCCACCAGGCAGGGGGCTAAAACACATGGCTTCTACAGAGACAACTTTTGCCCAGTTTCCCCTCGGCTCCTGAATGGTTATGCTATCAAAGGTAGACTGTTACAAAAACTAGACCATTACACCAGTCACACTGAACCAATCAGAATAACACCAAACATCACTATATTCTGACCTGGGATTATCATGAAACATCTTTATACCATCTCCAATATTCCTGTTCTGGAATGTGAGAAAATCCTTCTCTAGCTCTCCCCCACAGGCATGTGTGCCAATGGTGGGGGCTAACAATGTATGCTCCAGGAGGGGGAAGTCAGCAAGCTGACCAGCGCATGAGACCAAATGTTCCTTATGACTGGCTTACAGAACTGTGGGCTCTGCTTTTGAAGATCCCTATGGGAGCATTTGTAGTCACTCGCTGTAGCTTACAACAGGGAGTGATGAGAGGCAGAGCCCGGACAGAAAAGTTTGTAGCGATATTAAGCCTCAATAAATATTGCTTAATCCATTGTGAGTTGTCTGCCTGTAGTTTTCCGTGCTCGATTGATCTTGCCTGGTGCAATTGAGACAACCAAGAGGGAGAAGGAGGGATTTGCGAGTTAATAGGGAACCTATTAAAATTATTTCATAGGTTCCAATATACCTGATAAGCTTAGTAATGCATAGAAAAGAATTAATCCAAAATCATTTTGTCTGTGACCCAGGTCTGGTATCACAGGTCCAGCCTCACCTCCTTGTCCACCAGAGTCTCCCAGTTGAGCACAGTCCCCCAGGTTGCCATGCCAATGGTCACAATTTGATCCTCCGTGTTGCTGGTGCTGTAGTTCCGCAGCGCCTGCCCTATGTGCATTATCACCTATGTGCATTATCACCCCCTTGTGCGTGCCCCCAGTCAGAATCCATGCACCTGCAAACACAACAAAGACTGCACCTATCCATCTTTCTAACTGCACTCGCACACCTCGCACAATGCTCAACATACAACGCCACTTCACACTCATAAAATACCACCTAAGCACAGCACAGTGAGTGCCTAGCATCTCAACACTGTTTGTTAAGTACATTGTATCTGAGTATATGAGTTGTGTGAGTGAGCAAAGGGGTCACACGACAGGACATACCTGAGGTTTTGGCCACTTTGATCATCCCGGTGCGGACCCTCTCCTTAAGCCGAGCCCTCATGTAGAAGTTCCGGGTTCCGCCGCCACAGAGATGAGAAGATTAGGTGGGCGGAGATTCCAGTGGTTAGTCATCAGCTCGTACAGGGTGTCGGTGGAGGTGTCTGTGAACACTCGTACATACTGAAGGAACACACACACACACACACACACACACATACTCATAAACAGACACATATATGCACGCACACGCCCACACACAGACATACAAAAGATCACACATGAGGGCAGAAAAGAAAAGTGTAAGAAATCTGTCTCTGATGCCAATATATCTATAGTGGCCAGGAGTGAGAGATCAGGTGTCTACATCCTCCTATCATGTGTATTGAATATTCCTGATCAAGGCTTGGAACAGGATAAAAAGTCATCACAGCACAGGCTCTTGGTTCAGTCTGGCTCTGGTGAATCCAGAATATGTTTCATGTATTCCTGACAACTTGACAACTTCCTGTAAATAAAGTTCAGGAGACCTTCCTGTTTTTCTTACAAAAGTTCCCCAGTAAATGCACAAAACCTGATGCTAGTTCACATCTTCACTCTCAAATTTACAGCATTACATTACATTACCAAGCATTTAGCAGACGGTCTTATCCAGAGCAATGTACAGCGAAGTGCAGTTCAAACACAAGAACAAGTGAGCATCCTGTTACCTTTCCCTTTTTATACCCCAGTCCACTAAAGCTGATGTCTCCATAGGCATCTGTGGGCACCTCCCGAATGTGTTTTTGTCTGTCCCACATCTCGCCCACAAACGCATCGGGCCTCAAAGCATCTTCCACATGACGATCTCTGGGGTAGCCACACATACAGAACCCTTTATCCAGGATGCTGGATGGGAGACACAATCATTTAGTCATGCAATCACAGTCACAATCTAAAGACAAAGGTCAACTCCCTTAAACAAAGAAAGGTACCTTAAAGACATGGACATACACAAGAGAAACAAGAAAATGCCAAACCCCAGTGTGTCTCTCACGAAACAGTTTAATTTCAGTCCCACAATACTGAAATTAAAGTCCAAAGTCCAGAAGGCAGCTAAATCTGAAATCACTGATAAAAATTTAAGGCAGCTGTAAGACAGACTCAGTATCTATATATTAAAGTTCCCTTGTGTTGTTAGAAGCAGGACTATATTGTTCTCAAAGGATTCATATTTGTTTTCTCTTTCTAAGGAGACCAATATGAGTATTGTAGGAGGTACACAAGCTGAGTTATTGAATACCTCTAAAGAGTTCCCTTCTGCTCATATGTTCCATGTAACAAAACCGCCTGTAGCGTAGTGATTAAGGTATATGACTGGGACCAGCACAGTTGGTGGTTCAAACCGAAATTGTGAGTTTCACTCGGGGCAAATTCATTCGTTTCATTATGGAAAATGAAAAATTGCCTGTGTACTGCAACTTCTCCGGCTTCGTTATAATATTCAGTAATATGCGCGTTTGTAAATTCCCGCACTGTAACCATCCATCCATCCATCCATTATCTGAACCCGCTTATCCTGATCAGGGTCGCAGGGGGGCTGGAGCCTATCCCAGCATACATTGGGCGAAAGGCAGGAATACACCCTGGACAGGTCGCCAGTCTATCGCAGGGCATACACACCATTCACTCACACACTCATACCTATGGGCAATTTAGACTCTCCAATCAGCCTAACGTGCATGTCTTTGGACTGTGGGAGGAAACTGGAGTACCCGGAGGAAACCCACGCAGACACGGGGAGAACATGCAAACTCCGCACAGAGAGGCCCCGGCCGACGGGGATTCGAACCCAGGACCTCCTTGCTGTGAGGCGGCAGTGCTACCCACTGCACCATCCGTGCCGCCTGCACTGTAACCATTGCATCTCAAAATAATACTTATGTAATGTGTAGTGACATAGCTATGATTCTAAAACTGGGTGTCCCTGCACAATAGCATACTGTATCTAGGTTATGGGAAATAGCTTGGCTAAACAGACCAACTCCAAGAGCAAGAGCATTTCTTACGATCATATATGTAAATACATGTGCTATATTGCAACTTCTCTCTGTTTTCGTCTGAATAATTCAGTAAAGCGCATTTGAACGTTTCTAATCTCTTCTGAATTTATGAACGATTCTAACCATTACATCTCAAAATCATACCTTTTTTCTTAGACATAGGCTAGTCTGTAAAGAGGTATCTTTGTTTCTAGGTTATGATGTAACTATGTCACATTTCCAAAGTATTTTTGCTTTTATCTTATTTTCAGAGATGAAGATGCAGAAGAAACACCAAGTACACCACCAGCTGAGGAACAACTCACAGAAGGTACCCAAGGAAGCCGTTTGTGAATGGCATCTTCATTGTATGTAGTTTGTGTGGTGATTTCAATAAATTACTTGTCAGCTGTGATACAAGCAAATAGCGATGTCATCGTGTGAACTGCTTTGTCTATGCAAGACGATTTACAATGCATTTTACAGCAGAGTACCAACTTCTTAGAGATACATGCAGCAATAACTTGGTTATATGATGTATATGTTACAAATTACACTTTTCCTGACTTGACCACTGGGCTACGAGTTCGCAATTAATTTTGTCACACACACTACACCACCCATAACCACACCTTAACCATTATAGAGGCTATCTAAAGGCTATAAGATTTACCTGTAACCAGCTACAATTTTGCCATTTTCAAAACACCCAAAAGCAACAGGAGTCAATGGGCATTCAATATACCCCAATCTAGGTTACTATACTAGCTAACATTATAAAAAACTAATAATCTCTCTCGTTATAACTTAAGCTAATGTTTGCTGTGTGTGAATCATAAAATTATCATACAGTCATACAACCTATTTCTTATCCCCACTAAGGAATTTTCTGAGACGGGTGCATGGGGGGTTGGACCCAAAATGCACGACTCAGACAAAAGAGGTGAAATAAAGTCCCGTCAGGGCTTTATTCAGGGAATGTCCAGTGAGCGTAGTCAGAAAACAGGCAATGTTCAAACACATAAAATCCAGCCAAACCCAAAGTACAGTACCAAGGGAGAAGGCAGACTTGTAATCGGTACCCCATGCAAAAAAGTCCAGTAGCCAGGAAAGCTGTCAGCGGGACAGAAGTACAGGCGGACGGCAAGCAGGCTCAGGGTCGATGACGGTGCAAGAGTCAAGACCGAAGTCTGCTCCGCGGGGCAAAAGCACAAAGACAGCAGGCAAAGTCGTGGTACAGGCAGGCAATGGTCAACAAAACAGAAGTCAATAACCTTTGGTCAATAAACAGGCTTGGATCGTAACGGGTAGTCAATGGCTTGACAAACACACTCAAAAGTACACTGACGAACAGGGGGCAGCAATTTCACAAAGACATGACATGGAACTGAACTATATATGCAGGTGTAGACAGGTGTAGACAATTAGCTTGAGAGCAGCATGAGAATGGAAATCAGGACAAGTTAACAAGATAATTAGTAATAAACCTATCCTGCCCTAGCGTCTAGTGTTAGTAGGTTAGTAAGTAGACAAGGGAAATTGAAACAATTAGGGAAGTGTGAATAACAGAAAGAGAGAGAGAGAAAGCAGGAATGCAAGGTTAACAGAAAGACACAAAAAGTGTATGCTTAACAATGAACAGAACCACATAACATGAAACAAACATAAATCGTGACATAACAAGTTTGCGAACTGTGACATAAACTACATAACGTGACAAGACAAGACTAAAGAGTAAATCATAACAACTAAACATGAAACGTAACATGACATGAAAATTTAATGTAACAAGAAATAAAGCATAACAACATGGCGAGACTAGACTAACATAATACGTGACATGACAATAACGTAACTAAGACAATGACTAAACATGAAACATGACGTGACAAACATGAAACGTGACATTTTCAAGATCAAAAGGATTTACTGAACACACCCTACTTAGTTTTAGAGCTTGAAATCAAATGCTTTCCCTTTTATAAATGGTGCATATGATTGCTTGGTGGCTTTGCTCACATAATCGATTCTCGTTCCCTCCGAGAACCCCGCAAGCTCCCTTCGTTCCCTCCGAGAACGCCCCGCAAGCTGCCTTCGTTCCCTCCGAGAAGCCCCCCGAGCTCCCTGCGTTCCCTCCGAGACCCCGTTTCTCTATTGTTGTGGTCACATACACGTTTTGCCATGCCCATGGTGGTTGTGATTGAGAGTCGTGAGCTGGCTTTAAAAAGAAAGCCATCCGACTTTTACAACTTACCTTCCTTCCATAACTATCTCAAACTTCACCGTTAAAACTAGCTAACAGTTAGGCGTCATCATTCTGCATCATCACAAACAAATACGCAGGCAAGGTTCCCAGCAACCCTGGCATATTATCAGAAAATAATAAAATTCTGCTTTCAGAGACTACCAAAGATAATGTAGCTTCATTATAGTGTTTGTAATATATAACCTAGATTCTCTGCACATGTTTGACATGGTCGGAAAGATTTTTTTTTTTCAGTGAGCGACCATGAAGCAGATATGTTGGTCGAATCGATGGTATATAATAGACTTAGACCATTCTTCAAACAGTATACTGATATAAAAACTTTAGTGTTCTCACACACTGTCAGTGATTTCTTCTGAAAGTTGAGAAGTAAATAAACTAGCCTACATGATGCTGTTAATGTATTCCCCCCCCTCCCCCCCCTATATTTTGGGAAAGGGCAGGGCGCTGTGCATCTGGCCCAATTTCAATGTAGGGGCCAAGCATTGGGCTTTGTCAAATATTCAGGGGGACATGTCCCCCATGTAGATGACACCTATGATTAGCATAGAAGCTAAAATGCACACATGTACATACCTCCCTCCTCCCTCCCCAACTTCATGAAGGTCAGCGCCCAAGACACACCCCTCTGCTCAGATAGCTACAGGGGAGGAGAAGTAAAGAGAGAGGGAGAGAATGCCCCTTACCTTTTATTCTCACTGTAGAAGCAGCACTCTTTCTTCTTGATATTCTGCTTTATCCAGGAGGTGAATGCGCTGTGCATGTTATCAGGGGGTTTAGCCATGCTAAAGGCAAGGCTCTGAGTGAGCATGGGCTCTTCCACGCTCTCCTCCATGCTTGGGAGGGCACAGGAGAGGGAGAGGCAGAGGAGATATCAGCACTGGGAGTCAGCAGTAGGATGCTCTACAGAAAGTTACTCCACTTTCCACTGCTGCAATGATGCGATGAGCACAGTCTGGAAGAGCTGCTGAGAGGGAGGGGGAATGAAATATGATGGTTTCTGAAGGCATTTTGAGAGTGGGGACACAGTTTTGTCAGAGGGGGAGAACCAGTGATAGAGACCGAACAGACAGCTTTCCAGATAATTAACAAAGCAAATTAAATGGTAAATGGTTGGCGTTTATATAGCGCCTTTATCCAAAGCACTGTACAATTGATGCTTCTCATTCACCCATTCATACACACACTCACACACCGACGGCGATTGGCTGCCATGCAAGGCGCCGACCAGCTTGTCAGGAGCATTCGGCGGTTAGGTGTCTTGCTCAGGGACACTTCGACACAGCCCGGGCGGGGGATCGACTCCGACTGCCAGGCGACTGCTCTTACTGCCTAAGCCATGTCGCCCCCAATTACTTTAGTCATGTGGGCAATGCAAGTTTGCTAAAATAATTTGCCTGGTCCACAAAGCCAATAATGAAAATTAGTTAATGGAAAAAAGCACACGCACCAACTAAAATCTTTTTGTCCCATTAAAATACGTTATGATCAAGTGGACATTGCCTGGGAATGTGAGGTTCCAGTGACCTTTCCTCTGTATGCCACCAGAGGGAGACTCTCTCATCCTTGGGACTCCCAGGACTGTAAGTATTAGTGTCACCTGCATATTGTTAAACTCCACCCAATGTCTTCTTAGTGCTGGTATTTAAGTTCTGCCTTTTGTGTTCTTCAGCACTCAGTCTTGAGTTAGTTTTGGCTTTGCATGCGTGCGTGTGTGAGTTTACGCTTGAATTTCTCAAAGTACCTTTAGACTTTGTTTCCTGTTTCTTGGATTCCGATTTTTGCCTGTTGTAATTTTGCTGATGTTTTTGGACTGACCCCGGTTACGACCTTTCGCCTGTCTGCTTCGACTATCCCTTCAGTAAAGTCCTACTTTTGCCTACATCCTTTGTGTGGTTTCTGCACTTGGATCCACTCTCCCCATGGCCCAGGGGGCAGTACCTACTCAGTACCACTACAGCCTGGGTTTGAATCCTGGCCTAGGAGGGATTCCTAACAGGGAAAGCCTCTGAAATTAGTAATTTTCCATACACTGGGCTGTGACTTGCACCAGAGACCTGATCTGAGCAGCACAGTGCAGGCACAAATCGCAGACAATGCTGACACTAAAACTGCAGTGCGCTGCTTGATCTTCACTGATACACCCTCAACCACGCCTCTCCCCACTTTAATGCACGGCGAGTAACCGAATTATGAAATGGGCTGAGGCAGGTCTAAATCCCCTAATGCCCTCTCTATAACCTAAAAAACCCACTGTGGCATACAAGCATACATAGCACACTTAAAATGTAATAGTATGGGAGTGAACAGGTACCTTTTCCCAACTATTTGAATGCTATCATACTACTATTCAGACTGAGGGAGATTATATTTGGAGGTTTACAGTTGAAAGATGAATCACTTACTGGCACAAAAATGGACTGCCAAACAGTGATACATGGATGCCACACCCCAAACAAGTCTGTACATTACTGATATACAGTATATTACTGATAGTGTGCACACACTATGCAGCTATATGTTATTCTTTCTAAGAAGCTTTGCTACTTCAGCATTGCTATGTACACAGACAAATCATACTTTTAACCAGCTACAAAGGCCTATACACAGAACCCAACAGGCAGACTGCAGACATACACTCATCGAGCACTTTATTACTTTATTACACCCACAATCAGCCAATTGTGTGGCAGCAGTGCAATACATACAAACATGTAGATACAGGTCAGGAGCTTCAGTTAATGTTCACATTAACCATCAGAATGGAGGCTAACAACAGGATTTTATGCTAGAAAACAAGCAATTAGCTGTGACAAGGACATTTTTGATGTGCCTTCTACGTTTCCATGGGCACTTTTATAGAACCATTCGGCGACATTTAACTGCTACATTAGCTACATTAATATAGCCTACTTACGGAAAAGCTCATGTTAGCTGGTAAGCCATAAAATATCAACTTGGAATCAGAGGAGCTGCACTGTATGATGAAGAACATTGGTTTTATATTGAATATCATAGTTACATATATACTAAGCAGTTTGCTGGTGATTCCTATGACACATATAAGGGTATGAAGGCAGTGAATATAATGTTACTTGTATCAGGTCAGAATTACTGTTGCAAATTAGATTCCCAATATGCATTGTGCTGTATTAGCAAATTAATAAACTTTGGGTGCAAAACTCTGTTATCCTTCATATAACAATGAATGCAACTTAGGATACAAAAAGCAGCTTAAACAATGAAACGGTCAAATAATGAAGTTGAGTGCTGCATTTAGCATTGTCATGTAACGTTAACAGATGGGTGGCCGAACATAAACCAGTCACTGCGTTCAGGGGTGGAGTTTGAGCGTCCGTTACCTTCTGCGAAACACAGGCTGGAGATTCAAGTGTGTATACAGTGTGATCTAAAGCATTAGAAAATGACTAATGATGAATGGAAAAGTAAACTAAAACTTGTAAAAACATGTAAATAAAGAATCAGCATTTAAAACAACAGTAAAAAAAAATAAGCATTTTGATTCCACAAACTCATAAAATAAGGCATTCACATTCACATCCTTTTGTGTAATTAAGCTGATTATGTAGTCTGACCCTGACTAAGGCCCTTCTTGCCTGGTTACTCAGTTTGGCTGGACAGCCAACTCTAGGAAGAGTCCTGGCGGATTAAAACTTAATACATTTCATAATTATCTAGACACATCTCAAGAATAAATAAAGCAAACAGCATGCACCTGACCACAATTTTGAGTGCCATAGCAAAGGGTCTCTGAAGCCACTGTATATGTACTGTATCAAATTATGTATATTGTTGTCTGTCTACTTATTCAAATAACTAAGGTGATGGCATGTCTATGAAACTACAATACCCAAAACCTTTGAGGCTGAATCTGGTTCACCCCTTTCTTGGAGTTGTATTTCAAAACAACCACTGTACATTCTGTAAATTCTGTACATTCAAGTGTGCAAAAAGTAAGCAGGTAGCTACGTTTTGCATAGTTTTGGTAGTTTAGTGATCAATCACCCCCTTTTCTTGATCATAGTTATCTAAAAACGTGATGTTTAAGTACATGATTGTTTGGGCATGTTGCATTGTGTTTCAATCAATCAATTTTGATTGGGTAATAAGAAGCTGCATAAACACTGCTAGAAGATGCAAATACACCTGTCTGTCAGGTTTCTTGCTTTTCGCTGTATTGCTTTTCGCTGTTCACCTTTCAACATGACACTGACCCGAAGCATACTGCTAAGACAAGACAAGACCAGTCCCGATTTAGACTTAATCGGCTGTGTTACCATCATTATAAGATGAAAAAGTATGTTTTGCGGCACCAGATAGATTTGACTCTTTTGATAGTGAAGGTTGCCAACCCCTGGACTAGGTCACATTGAGATTAAAACCTCTTTTACATGCCAATGCATTACTGTGTGTGTGTGCATATGCATGCATGAGTGTGTGTGTGTGTGTATGTTTTGTGTATTGTTTATGTCCTTTTATGTTACTTTGGTATGTGGACATGAATAAAAGTATTAAAATGCGTGAGTGTATGCATGCATATGTAAGCAGGTGTGTCAGTTTTGGTGCGTCTGTCTGTGTGTATGTGCTGGATCTCGAAACACGACTTGAATTAGCAGGCAACAGCATGTGCTTAGTTTACGAACACGATTACTTTCTGAAGAACATGTCACAATGTCAGTTATATGCAAAAAAGTGCAAAGTAACTGGATTGTTGTAGCAGCTGAGTAAGTGTCATTCCTTTGTATGAAGAAATTGTGAATTTGCAAAAGCACAGCACTAGAGGGGGAGATTGGGAGCAGAATTAGCTCTGGAATTGCACCAGAAGCAGAGTGTATGGATAGTGAAAGCGAATGAACCCCTGTACACCTTTTATAAAGGCAACCTAAAAAAAGGCTTGGGATAAAGTTTCCATGCTGTTGGAGCTGATATTGCATGATGTCCTCGATTTAATTCAGATAAAAGGACACTCTAACACTCTAAAAAAATGTTTTAAATCCAGTGTGCTCAACCAGCGGAAGACGGAAGGGGATCTATGTGTGTTCAGCGGATATAATTCCAACCGTCTAACTTCTCCAAAAACAATGTCTCTTGTTTTAATTTTCTTCCCGCACGTGTATTTCAAGCGGCACGGATGGTGCAGTGGGTAGCACTGCCGCCTCACAGCAAGGAGGTCCTGGGTTCGAATCCCCGTCGGCCAGGGCCTCTCTGTGCGGAGTTTGCATGTTCTCCCCGTGTTTGCGTGGGTTTCCTCCGGGTACTCCGGTTTCCTCCCACAGTCCAAAGACATGCAGGTTAGGCTGATTGGAGAGTCTAAATTGCCCATAGGTATGAGTGTGTGAGTGAATGGTGTGTGTGCCCTGCGATGGACTGGCGACCTGTCCAGGGTGTATTCCTGCCTTTCGCCCAATGTATGCTGGGATAGGCTCCAGCCCCCCTGTGACCCTGTTCAGGATAAGCGGGTTAAGATAATTGATGGATGGATGGACGTGTATTTCAAATTTTCTGTTTCTGTAAGGTGTATTTCTTCACTATGAAGGAGGTAGGCTACTGACACACTGTGCTAACATGGAAATTGAGCCAGTGAATGCACAAAAATTCTAATGAAATCGAACATCTTGTCTAAGCCTGGCCAAGTCAGAAAAAAGGTATATTATGTTGGTGTTACAAAGTTAGGAATTTTTTAATGCAGGCATAAGAAATGGCACCACACACATAACAAATGGCTTTTTGAACATGCATTAAGCATTCATTGACTGATGCGCTTTATTTCGGACATGGAATCACACCTAAGACATGAGTCATAGGAAATGATTTGTTCCCATTTATTTTCACGGAAAGTCTACATGAATCAGTTTTGAATATGCAGCCAAGCTTATGGTGATTCACTCAGAGGAGAATATTTATCTTAATGCCTAACATATATAACATAAACATGAAGTGCTCTGGGGATTGTAAACAGCCTGTACAGTCTCTATGTTGTGCAATGGCACCAGGAAGGTATCAGAAGCACCTGCAGTGCAGCTCAGCAACCTTGCGAAGGAGCTCTCTCTGGTACGCACATGCCAACGTCCTGCTGCTGACTTCCTGCCACTGCACCAGCTCTCCCGAGACCTGGCTGCTCTCAGCCTGAGAGACACAACAGGCCGGGAGATTTAGTGGGGTAATGGTCCTCAGTCACAGACACTTGCACTATAACTCAGGAAGATAAACGGGGTGAGAGGTGTAAAGGGGGAAAAGGGTGGGTGGGTATAAGGGGGGAAAGTGATAATGTATGCTCTGAACCTTTATGATAGAAACTTTGAATCCACTCTGAAAAATTATAATTTTGTTACCTGTCAATTTCAACGCATTTGTGTGTTTGTGTGTGATAGAGAGAGAGCGACAGAGAGAAAGAGAGAGAGAGAGAGAGAGAGATACATACCATGTTATTAAGGTCAGCCATCAACAAATCCTTCCTGTCAAGGTGTATGTTGAAAGCAGTTGTCTCCAACCAGGCATTATCTGTGTTCCTTTTGTCATCAACATAACCATTAAACACCTGCAACGACCAAGTATAAATATATTTTCTTAGACATCCATTTGCTCCTTGATAATTGTGTGTGAAACTGGCTGTAGTCTGGCTCATGCTCTTGTGTTAAAACCTCAGTTTTAGGGGACAGCAACCAAGTGGCTGGCAATCAAGTACCTCAGTGGATCACGGCACTCAGTTTTGGTAATTTTCCTAGTTGAAATCCATTAGCATTTTACCAGCAACCAAAATTGGTGTGTAGGCCTTTAAGGCAAAAGAGTGCTGCACCTGGGAAACAATCCTACAAGCCTTGGGTTAGAGCCTGAACCTTGAAGTTTCTCTACCCAGGCTAAAAATGTATATCACAGTCTCTGAAATAGCTAAAACCTGCATGAACAAACAAAGAATGATGATGGCTTGTGTGTGTGTGTGTGTGTGTGTGTGTGTGTGTGCATGCATTTGTGTGTGTGTGTGTGTGTGTGTGTGTGTGTGTGTGTGTGTGTTTGTGTGTGTCCATGCGTGTTTACATGTGTGTGTGTTTACCTTGTTTACCTCAGCTTTGCTGGCTAGTTTGTCTTTGATCTGCTCATTTAGCTTCTTGCCCAGTATGCTGGTCAGCCTCTGTGGGAGAATCTCACCGGAGAGCACGCGCCCCTGGAGGAACAATCACCCAGCAGGCAACCGTCTGTCAGAGCCCTGCAGCCCCTACCCGAAGGTAGGTATTGTGCTATAGCAAGTCTTAAACAATTTGGAAATACAGGATCGTAACGTGCTGATAATGTAGCTTTCGTGCCAGTCATTATCAGGTCAGACAACCTGCATACCAGATTCTATCCTCCAGGGTACTCTGGACTGAACTCTAAACCCTGGTAAATGACTACGACGACCCAAACACATCTGGGAGGATATATTTAAAGTTACAGGAGCTGGGTATTAGGAAACCAGAAACAAATGGTATTTATGGTAGGTCTATTGGAAAGAAACACCAGAGAAAGGGTGCAGTTGGACAAACCAAGAAAACACTCCTTAGAATGATTGGACCTAAACATCTGTACTCATGGAACCATGCAGATGCTAAGACTTTTCCTTTGCTCTACTGCAATAACACTTTAGGTGTCAACAGGTGTAAAGAGGAGGCTAATACCCAAACTCAAAGTTTGGCAGGAGCATTAGGCTCACCCCAGGTATTGTCCAGATCCCCTCCTTCTTATCCCACACAGCCAGGAACTCTAGAGCAGATTTCTGATCATCTCTCCAACTGGAAAAGCACAGCCAATGATCATTAAAATCTCAAAATCCTGAAGTTACATCACAGTCTTTCAATTAAAAAGTAGCCACAGCCAAACCTTAAAGTCCCGATACACATCCTCAGCACATTTGACACTTTCACCATGTAGGACATTTAGTGCCATTTCAAAACATAAAAGAATGGACAATGAGCAGCGTGCATAGTCTTATTTACTGTAGAAATTTGCACGGAAGGCATGTTTCTTTTGAAAAGGCATTATGGACTTGGATTTAAATGGAATAACGGAGTTTTAAAAAGGTCCTCCGCCATTGTTTATTGAACTGGGGTCCATTACCATGTGATGACCGGATCCAGAACCTGGTTTGGTCCCAGGTGGTCCAGTGCCCCTTTCCCCTTCATCCCTGTCCTTCCCTCTGGGTTTCTGAAAACAGTGATTTATAAAAATGTATTGTATGAATTTAGGTGAGAAAATATGTAAGCTTCCAAATGAAACCAATGATTAACTTATACTGAATTTAATGCCTTGCCTGTATTTGTCCAAAGCGGTGTCAGAGCTATGGGGGAAAAGGATTTTTTTAAAAACATTTAATCACAAACACAACAGAAAAAGATGAATTATCACAGTATATAATAAGCTGACAGCACACAGTGACATAGAGAGCCTCTTTTGGAGAACCACCCAAAGAACAGAACTCACCCGCTGGGCAGCTCCGACTCATCAGCGTTATATACGGGGGGCTCGTAATTGTCAAACTCTACCTGCAAAACAACACAGGTCAGCTCTCTGCCTTTCAACATCAGAAACACATCAGACAGGGCTGATGTCAGATCAAGGACAGATGTGCCTTGTAATTAGAAGGCACATTAATTATTGCAGTACAATTAGACTGCTAAAGTAATTGAAATCAGGCACCTCCCAGGGCACCATCTCCTCTGGCACAGGGAACCGGCTCACAGTGCTGTTAGGGTACTGGAGACACCGGGCGTTGACGTGGTGTTCTCCGAAAGTGTTCTCTGTCCCTTTCTCTCTCATGGATACAGCTAGGTCAGCCTCTGGGGTTGTTCTTTGCAGTGCTAGACCAGAGAACAGGTCCACTGAGTTAGACAGAAAGATAAGTAATTTTATCTGAAAGATAACTTCTGATAGCAGACAAAACCTCCCTGGTAACGTTTGGCTGAGGAGGCACACTGGATCCCTCTTGTTATGCACATCAAATGGGGCAGGATTACCCACCAGACAGAACAATCCAACTCACACAACACAGGGGCTTCTTCCTTCCCTGAGAAACCATGGGATTTGAGGGCATCCATTATCCACTGTAAGGCTTTAGCGGACTGGGAGACCTGTCAAATAAAGACAGTCAGATACTATAGAAGGGCAAATGGGAGAATAAGCAGTTGGGATTTTATGAAGCGACAGCGACAGTTGAGGGCATGGGCAATATTTGCATGTTTTCGGAACCGACAGTATTTTGGCACCTTTGATTCCATAGAATAACCCTATCTAGTTCAAGGGTTATTTGACAAGAAAATTGTTCTTTGTCAGGGAGCTTTTACACTTTGCACCTATCAAAGAGGATTCAATAAAGAACTAAAAAGGGTTCCTCTATGGAGACAAGCCAAAGAACCCTTTTATTCTGAGAGTTTACAGGGAGACACCAGGCACAGTGTAGTGACCACATTTCCCAGGATTCCATAGGGAATCTCCGCTACGATTACAGCACTGCCCCGGCGTGACGTCTAGTTACAGCTAAACCAATACTGTAACACTGGAAGCAATAAACCTAACAGTGTAAGAGCTAGGACAATCGCATTAACTTTCTTGGCTTGTGCTTTTTCATTCTCACTTGCCTTCTGCAACTACATGTAGCCCTGCTCCAAATGCTCAGACAGAGACTCTCCACAGACATACATAGCTTACCTCGTGGTAACTTAAAGTCTAGGCCTATATAAATCAAAGTGGAAACTTGCACATGCACATTGCTGCATCAGCTAACCACACAGAACCATAGAGCAAACTTCTAACTGCAGCGGACATATTTCAATGACCTTTTCAAGGGACAGCACCCCTCCATCTCCGGAGCCAGCAACACGTGTGGACTCAGTAAGACTGAACAAACTTTCCAGGTATAGCCAGTGTTTAGCTTAGTCTTAACTGAGAATGTGTGTGCTTCTGTTTGTTATCTATAGAATGCTTTGTGTTAGCTGTATGTTTACGTGAATAGGTTTGCCGTCTTTCGCCTATGTATAGAGTTAAACTACGCATGCAGCCTCTTATGCCTCACAGCTTACCCTCTAACACTCCCACTCTAGCTAACAACCCAAACTAGCTACCTTTACCTTATCATGCACACGCAAGTACTATTCCTTATCTTACCTAGCTTCCCGGTAGCTCAGCCCTTTTATGATCTGTGTTTGTACGTCTGTTTAATACATTTATTTTATTAAACCTAGTTTCTGCTTTGATGTCGCATGAACATGAGAGCTGAGTGAAATCATTCGAAGAATTTACTATCTGAATATATTTGACCATTAATATTCGCAATTTCCACATTTTGGTCCAATATTAAGGTGAAAACGTCTTAATTATAAATCCTCATAATCTACACATAGAGTGTAGGGGCCTGTCCCCTACAACAGCATGTAGGAAATGGGTACAGGTAGACAGCCTTTGAGGAAAGGGCACATCAGATTTATCAAAAGGATATCAACCTGCTCCTCCAGGTGGGCCAGCCTTTTCGCCATGGCACCAGAATCCCTGTCTTGCTCTCCTTCCAGTAATTCCACCATGCCCCCCACCCTGGAAAAGATATGCAAACTCAGTGTGATGAATAAAAGGACAGCAACAAAGGCATGGAGTCTATTAAAAGAAGTTCCAAGACAGTCCTATGAGTCCTATGAGGAAATTGGTGTTATTACTCAGTTTGTATTACACTTCTGTTCAGTAATCCACAAGGAACCATTAGGATGTAGGTAGATATATTGTGAACTGACTGTAAGACATAACTGTAAGATTAAGAATCTTAAGTCTATCCTCATTACTGTTATCTTTTGTATATGGAATCAATCTGGTTGCCCTTCTCTGACCCTTTTCCAGCGTCTCTATATTTTTCTTATAGTGCGGTCCGCAGTACTCCAAGTGTGGTCTAACAAGACAAGACAATGGAGCACAAAATAAACAGCCTGGATGCTGATGGCATATTTTTGTATTTAAATTGACAGGGAAATCAAACTGCCCATTTTCATCAATTGAATCTACTCCCAATAATCACATGAACATGTCTATAAATGAATAAAAACATTTGTATACAACTTTTGCATTTTAAATTTGAAGCTTCCTTCCAACCTTCTCCACTTCCTGGAAAATATATATTTACCTTTGGCATGTTTGTTCATTAAATGTCTGTCAGTTTTCAGTTGCCCTGCAATCAACATTCTTTCAAGCAGTGATTTGATCATATATTTAGTCAATATATTAGAGCAGTGGTCCTCACTCCTTGTTCTGGAGAGCAGCAAGGTGTGCTGGTTTTTGTTTGTTTTGTTAATATCAGCAATCAATTCAGACCCAAGAAACCATGTGAAGTGAGTTAAGTGTGTAATTAACTGCTTTAATTGATCATTTAAGTTCTAAGTAACAAAAAAAGGGCCCATACTTGTCAGAAGTGTCCTGAATGCGACACTGCATGCTCTGGCTCAGGTCCCTCTGGCTGTTGGCCAAATGATTCTCCTTCATGAAGGCCTCCCATGAGAGCACCTCCTCTTCCTCCAACTGTGACAGCTCTTCCACTGAGCGAGGAAGAAGAGGAAGAGGTCACGTGAGTACTGACACAGCTGTTGCTAAGAGACGGCGGAGGTTGTTGTTGTGGGGCGTGTACTGGACTCACTGAACCGCTTGAATTTTTGGGGGGGCCTGTGGAGCACCTTCCTCCTGAAGAAGATGTACACATGGCTGAGGAAGATGAAGGGTGGGGGTGGGGCGGGGCGGCTGTGGTATTCTTTGATCAGTTCGTAGCGCTGAAACTTCCAGATCGTATCAGTATTGTCCTGCACTTCCTGGAATGTGTAGCTGCAGAGAAGAAGGGAGGGAGAAAGGGATAGGGACAAAGGGATAAATACTGAAAGGGTGAAGCAGTGTGGAAAGAGCGAAATGATTGTGGTCTGGGTTCTGGTTCAGGTGGGAAGGAAAGATGATTCATAGTAGGACAGGCTTAAGAGATTGTTCTGGGTGTAGGGGAGGAAACGTGAGGCTTTTGAATCACATAATGGATGGAGGCACCTTATGATTCATATGACCCAATCAAAATGATTTTCTTCAAAGTTATTGCTCTATGAAGATTACTATATGGGGTTATCATTGTCTTGCAAATCAATATATAAATAATATGAGTGTTGCAAAAATTTAGTGTATGTGTGGTGACCCTTGAGTTCATTTGTGGATTTCTGAAATATTCCCCACAGCAAAGATGTGCAAATTTATCCACACCAGCCAATCAGATTGCTAGCACCAATTTTACTCCATTTTAGATCACATCTCTTTATTATTCTCTTTTGAATAATAACATTAAAATGGTAATCTAAGGCGGCACGGATGGTGCAGTGGGTAGCAATCCCGGGTTTGAATCCTGGTCGGCCGGGGCCTCTTTGTGTGGAGTTTGCATGTTCTCCCCGTGTTCGTGTGGGTTTCCTCCGGGTACTCCAGTTTCCTCCCACATTCCAAAGACATGCAGGTTAGGCTGATTGGAGAGTCTAAATTGCCCGTAGGTATGAGTGTGGGAGTGAATGGTGTGTGTGCCCTGCGATGGACTGATGACCTGTCCAGGGTGTATTCCTGCCTTTCGCCCAATGTATGCTGGAATAGGCTCCAGCCCCCCTGCGACCCTGTTCAGGATAAGCGGGTTCAGATAATGGATGGCTGGATGAAAATCTATAACCTCTAATGATTGTCACACTTTCCACAACCAAAAAGAAGTTGCAGTTTGGTGCCAGGCTTTGGAGAGGCAGTGGGCCAGGTACTTGCTGCACTCACTTGAAGATGGCGATGAGCAGGTTAAGCAGCAGGATGTTGGCGAACAGCAGGTACACACACAGCAGAATGATGGTGAGCCACGCGGGGAACACTGGCATGGAGTCAGCATCCAGAACTGGGCACTTTGGCTTCAGAGGGTCAGTCGCATTCACACTGCACGTGCTCATGTCAAATTCCACATCTGTACCACACAGATAACAAGGGTCCAATTGAAATCACATTCACATTTTTATGCCTCATTTAAAGACATTTCATTGCTTTTACCATTCCTAGATCCAAATAAATTAGGTTACTTGGACAATGCTGGTAGGAGAGGTGGGATAGAGGTGGAAGAAGCAAAGTAACAAAATATTCAATGTTAGTGAATGCCAGTCAGTAATTACTGCATGAGGAACAATGTCAAGACAAATATTTTCAAGGACCATTGGAATCTTGCACATGACTGGCTGAGACATGACTCCTAGGTCAGTGTCACACAGCCCAGTATATAAGCTAGGGGTGAGCCGAGTACTCATTTTAGAGGAGACCTGTAATGATTATTGACTGTTTTCCGAGCACAAATACTGTATGAGTAATAGACCAGACTGGCGGATCCGGGTACTTTGAAGTACTTCGAAGTACACGCCCCTTCTCGCGGGTAAGCATAATATTGCGGGAATAGGATATTTAAGTCTGTTTATTTACATCTATGTTTTGTAGTCTAACAAGTAATACATTAGATCTATTGGCCAGAGTTGTAGATTGCATGGTTGTGTATGGCGCTCCACCCAGGTAAATGGCCACAGCCTTGAGCCTTGCATACACTCACACATACAGACACACATGCACGCACACACACACAGTACACAGCTCTCTCATTCGTGTCAAATATGAAATTTCATGGCAACATGGTTAGTGGTGCTGATACGAACAGGCAGGCTTATACAGCTCAGCCAGAAGTGTTCCTTATAAAATTGTTCACGCACGTACAGAATTTCATTTTATATAGGCAGTTTCAGATTTTCATTAATATTAAGTTTAACCAGATAAAGATTTAATAGAGATTGACCTGCATAGCAGTTCTGGAAAAGGGGATTATAGCTGAGCTATGCTATTGTTGTAACACAGACCCTATTGTGGGTATAGTGTTGTGTCAAGAGTAAATGTTCATGCATTGTAAACATGGCTCTCCGTCTCTTCATTGTTACCCCGGCACAGCCTTGGTGTTAACGTAACAAAAACAAACAAACAAACAAAACTGTAGTAGTTGCGCTTCAGGAGTATTTTACTTTACTGCAAATCGCATGTAGTACCAGGCATTGTTTAAACAACACCACCTCCGGGCTATTTCATGAATACGAGTACAGATCCAAATAATTTAGTAGGTTAAACGGACACAGAGACAGATATAGATAAGGCTGTGCTCGCTCACCCCTAATATAAGCTGTATGTGTTGGGCAGTTAACTCACTGTCAATGTTGGTGGGGACAATCCCATATATGATAAGGTAGGGCTCGTACAGCACACCCCGTATTATCCAGTTCAGCCTTTCCTCATTGTCGATCAGGATGCCCTGCTTGGCAACCCCATATGCCACCACCCAGATAGTCAGTAGGAACATGAAGAAGAACAAGTCCTTCATCTGGTGAAGTGAGAAAGAGATACCAGTTGATTTTTGTGAGCTCATTGAGCAAATCCATTTGCCCTTATAGTACCACTTCTTATTTATTATTACATATTTTCTTAAAAGGATCCCTTTGCTGAGAAGTATGACTGATATATTCTGTATCCTTCAACATATATTAATAGTATACTCATTTATATATTGTATGACTCATAATAATTAAAGACATGAATTTAGATACCCATTTTTAATGAGCAAAGTAACTTGGCTTGATGTAGGCAGGGCCTCAAAGAATCAAATGTCAAATATTCCCAGTCACTTACAGTAAACACCAAAACCATTCTTCCCTGACATCAAAATCCTGTGCCTGCAATTTTTTGTGTTGATGGAGACCTCTCAGGCACCCAAACATTGGTGCAGCCTTTGCCATCTGGTATCAGAGATTCAAAGAGGCACAAGAAGTTCATGAATCCGCACACATGTTTACGCTCAAATCCACTCACCATTCTCTTGACAGAAATGGTCTGGGGGCCTAACGTCTTGCTGATGGTGAATATGGCCATGAGACGCAGACAGAAGATGATGAAATCAATGCAGAGGATTATCTTTCCAGTATAGAACAGAACAGTGGTTAACCTAGAGGAAAGGTTTGGAATTTTAGTGACCTCTGTTTCATTGAAGTAGAGAACCATGACATTTATTGCACATTTTAACATGCATATTGTACTTGTGAAGAGACATGGTTCTCTTTATAACATTTCTGATAGCCGTGAATGGGCAGCGACTGTTAAGTGAAACTGTCTTACCTGCAGGCCAGTCCAATAATGAAGACAAGGATACATAGCATATCCAAAATGTTCCACAGGTCACTGATGTACATCATGGACTTCCTCTGGAGGCCAAATCCATCAGGGTCATCAAACAGCTTACCACAGGGACAAAGAACTTTGGGTCAACATTCAGTTATCCTTTTGCAATAAGAGTAATCATTCAGTGTCATTCTCTAAATAGTACTCTTAAACCTATGCCCACCAAAATCCAATGAAGAGATAAATACCTAAAAACAAATTATTCAAATTAAAAGTTGAAGCTGGTGTATGACAGTGCCATCCAAAAGTATGGGAACAGTAACACCAGACCCAGATGGGAGACCAAGGTGTAACTTTTCCAGGTGGAGGTCAATAGCCAGCAAACAGAATCAGCAAGAATAAGGCAGTTTGTAGTTAATAGTCCAGGCATTGGGTCAAATCTCCAGCAAACAGGTACAATACAGATAATCCAAAACAAAAAGGCTAATCAGACAGAATCGGAATCCACAGAACGAAGTCGAAAAACAAAAACACAGCGGTTCAGAACTAGACAGATTGGATAAGCAAAATGCAGAATTCGAAAACAAAAAGGGTCGTACCAGGCATCAATCAGATATAAATGCTGGAAAGTATGGATTTGACACAACAATCTGGCGGTGTGACTATGGTGAGGGTACCAAAACACGGAAATGCAACACATATAGATAAAAGACTAGACCGTGAAAACACGGAACCTCACAATGTCATTTGGATTTCAGAACAAAAGAGGAATATGAGACAAAAGTAAAATGGACAATCCCCCCATTTCAGCTGTGCAAATGTAAGCTAGCAGATCAATTTAACAGTACAGCAAAGGAATTAAGTCTAATATTGTGTTGCATAGCCCATAAATGCAAGAAAATTAAATCTAGTACCCACTGACATCATCAATTGTTTAGTATCTTCTTTGGAAATGTCTTTCCAGGCCTTCAATGCAGCTGCATTCAACTGAACTTTGTTTTGGGGGTTTCTGTTTTCAGTCTCCTCTTCAGCAAGTGAAATGCATGCTTGATTGGACTAGTCTAAAACTTTCCACTTGTTTCCACTAGGGATTTGACAAATCAACTTTTTGTTACCATCCCATTTTTTAAACGGTTAACCACGTAACCGATACTGCTTACTGCTAGGGGTTATATAGTACAGACAAATTTAACTGCATTTTCAAACTTTATTTTGGGCCATCTTAATAGTTAAAGGTCAACATTGTAAGTCAGATGTGACGGCCCTCTCGTATCCGTTTCTGGTTTTTCTTTTTGCTTGTCTTTCAAGTGGCTGGCTGAGGAACAGGAGGGTCATCAGGTTAACGAGGAGCACCTGCGGCCGGAGGCTGCAACTGCATTCCTGCAGTTGGGGCTTGCTTCCTCCTATGCTGACAAGCACTTTTGTTTGACTGACTAACATTTACATTTACACGTATTCCATTCATTTTATGTCCATACATTAAATACATGACACATAGCTCTACACATCTCATTACCAATTTTTGTATATTTGTCATCTTTTGTATTATTAACTTCTATTATTTTGTTATTCCTTAAACTGGTGTGTGTCCTTTATGTTATGATTTACGAGCGATCATAACACGGATAATAGCCTAAATGCCAAATTATATATTTACATTTATACTGACATTGTGCAGTGTAACCTCACAGTTACAGCAGTAGTTAAATCCCTGCTAAATCCATGCATGCTGATCGTGTGACATTTTTCAAATGCATTGGTTTGCACTCCAAACTGACCTGGCGTATCTCCTCACACACAAGCGAGGCCAGCCACCCATATAGCAGGTATTCTTTCCAAGAGGGTTTAGTCTGGAAGTCTGTCATCAGCACAAAGGCAAAGAGCCACAGGAAGCCAAAGTAAGACACAGCGTTCCAGTAGAATGTGATCTGCGCTGAGCTGAAGAAGCTGACGAAACGTGATGTACAGGTAAGTGGCTGCAGGTCTGGTTTCTCCATATAATCCCTAAAGGGAGAAGGGTAGAAGAGGGGGAGCCCAGGTGGAGGTGTAAATTACACAAAGTCCTCTGTGTTTATCAATAAATGTCATTGTCTTAAGACCAAATTTTATTCAATCTTTTTTTGGCATGAAAAGTCTGAATTTAAGTAAGAAATCCTAATCTACAGCTAATGTTATTCTACTTCTACCTTCAGAGATGAATGCTATTTCTGCTTGCCTACTTTAACTAGTTACGTATATGCGTATATGAGTTCCTTACTTCATGATGGAAAAACAACCCAGTGGTTTAAGGTAGCAAGGTACCAATCACAAATCAGTCATGTTAAAACATGTAATTATGTTATCTGACTATCTTTTGTGTAACCAGACCAAATGTTTACCAGATCAGAGATGCAACTGACCTTCTTGTCACAGAATCCATTGTGAGCATCCTCTCCTTTCGCCGAATCTCCCTGTGTATGTCCTCATCACGCCTGAAAGACAGGGACTCATCAATCCACATTATTATTCAAATAAATTCAAGCATCCTTTTCAGCAAATCCTCAAGACTTAAAATTTTAAAAGTGCAGCCATCAATCAAGGTGATACGTATTTGGTTTGTTGCTGCCATCAAGCTTCAAATCTCAGTACTACGAGCTGGAAGGACACAATTTTTGGAGATTTGTCAGAAGTGTAGTGGTCCTCTAACAATGGACAATGACCTGAAGGTCAGCAGGTCCGTGTAGATCAGAGGGGGGAACAGCATACACAGCAACATCTTCCACTGGGGGTTGTCCACTGCCAGCTCCCCACACCAGATCTGCGTCAGCAGCCCCTGGAGATCAAATGAGAAATCCACCCTTTAGACACCCGGGGGAAACAGCCAAAATGTCTATGACATCCCATAGCTTTGCAAACAATGAGTCAGCCTGGCCACACTATGGTACAAAGTCAGGTGGAAGTCTGCGAATTATGGTATTGACAGGAATCCATGCACACAGCCTTTTATGCAGTCATTGATCAATATCTCTAAAGGCTCTTTTCTGAGAAATGCTGATATCGGATAAAGATAGAGAACAGAATAATGGAACAAGAAACCCCTTTGAGGAGAGAGAAAATAAATAAACTAGCTCTAACAGAGTTCTATCAATAGTTACCAAATTGAAGTTGACCTTCATTGTTCTTACAGAAGCTGCCGCCATAAGAGTTTATAAGAGCTTGGGCTTGTACAGCCCAAGGGGGAGTAAAAGGCTCATATGAAACTGCTTATCTTGTGGGTGCTCGACTTGGACCTACCTGTACTCCAGCATGGGCTACAAAGCTCTTGTCATCAGCCTCCACAGCCAAGCGTAGGCAAGTGGTCCTGCCCCACGATGGAGAGATTCGAATCAGAAGCCTCTGGGCACGCTGCACATCATGGCTGTAGCACTCACTGAACACACCTGTAGGGTGGAGATGGGGTTGTGCAGAGGGGTGAGGGTGGTTGGGGCCAGGGATTGAGCCAGGGCAGGGAGGAAGTATAAGAAGCATGGAAAACCAGGGCAAGAATTAATAACCACAATAGTCATTGAGGTGAATGGTCAAACTACTGCTATGTAACTGAAGTTATCAGATTATGTCAGTAAGAATATAATAGAGACCACAAATCTAAATTGAAAAATAGTTTGATGGTTGAGGTACCAATTGCCTTTTTCTCGTAGCACTCTGCCAGCTCCCACATCCGTTCAGCCTCGTCACCCTCATCAACTTCCTCCTGTGCCAGCTTCTTCAGGATCTTGCTAGCAGCTAGTGCAGCACACATGCTGTCCCTGCACTACACAGACAAACCCAACAGGAGCACAATGCTCAGCTGCACGGCACACACTGTGCTGCACAGAGAACTCTTAGCATGTACATTCTCATAAACTGTATATGCCCTTACAGTCTCCTTACTGCTAACCTTTAAATCATGTAACCCATGCAAGAGGCCCCTTGAAAACAGATTTTTTTTATTTCCAAGGGCAGCCTGGTAAAATATGTTCAATAAAAAAAGATATCCAGACCTCCCTGGAGGCTTCAGATCACAGCGAAGCCACCCTCTCTACCAGTGTATTGTACCTGTTCCCAGGCGATCTCAGCCAGCTCCTTTCTGTTCTGCAGGATGGCCCAGAGGAAGAGGTCTCTCCCTGTGTCCCTGTCCGGCCAGGTGGATGGGACGTTCTGGAGCTCCGTTGGCCCTTTGGGTGGAAACTGAAAAAGCATGGTGTAGAAAGTCACGACCCAGTTCAAACCGTTCGACAGGCCTTCTCCGACCTGCCGACACTCACTCACTCTGACACTCACCGTGTTGTCCTCGGGCATTTCGATGCAAGGCTGGGTGGGAGCGGGGGGGTAGATGGGCTCAGTGAAGCCGCCCAGGTAGTGGTGTACCTCGTCAGACACGTCACTGAGACACACAGTGCTCTTGCAACTCTTCTCTATGCGTTCTTCCAGCCTGCGCTGGAAGATGCAGCCCGTCTCCAGGTTGTTGTACAGATGAACCAGGGTGTCCTCCGTCAGGAACTCCTTCAGGCACACCCCATTCTCCAGCAGCAGTTTCACAAAGTCTGGCTTGTGGCCAACCAGGGCTGAGCGCATAGCCTGGTGCAGGTCACTGGACTGGAGTAGAGTAGAGTAAACTTTACTAACCTTTAACCTTTACTTATGGTAATACATTACAAATGTATGTATTACAAATACATACACAACATATATACTAATTAACAACACACGTAACTTCAAATTCAGGTCAAAAGTTATAACTGGTAGCCTCTTCAAACATGTAACTATACACATGTGAAGCTTGTTTGCTGTTGAGAGAGAAGGTGAGTGAAGTCAGATTAATTTCTGTGGTGTTGGCTTCAGTTCAAGGCATTTTCAGCTTATACAAGAATGGGTTTAGTTGAGAAAGGGGACAAGCAATTCAGGGTCAGCCAACACCATTAGATCTTAAAGTAAAAAGTTGATTCTATCGAGGGCAGAAGACAATCCTTTCTGACATGCCACCGAAAAACAGGATGTAATGTGTGAGCCACACCTTCCACTGGCTCTCCTCAGTGAAGATCTCGCTCTTTGCTATGTCCAAACGGTTCCAGGCCACTGCCAGCTCCAGCTCCTGCTCCCAGGTTTCCTGGCCCGGAGAACCACTGCTCCGTGAAGCTGGGAATGTGCACGGAGAGGAGCACTGAAAACATGGAATCCTTCTCAGAATGCACTGATACCACTCTCAGATGGATAACTGCTTACAACTGGACAGGTTTTATGCACAGTGTTAAAATATGCATCTACTCTGATGGGAAGGGAGCATCCATTAAGAGACAATTGAATACCCTGTTTCTAAAAATGCTTATGAGTACATTTAATAAGATTGATGGAATCCTGCAGAGGAAACAACATAGTTATTTCTGGGGGACAGTGAGGAGTGGTTATATATCAGCTCTGACTGTAAATGATCAGCCACATGGAGAGTACAGGAAGAGGTTAGAGTGGTTAATGCCTGGAGTGGCTAGTGGCTAAAGTCCTGCAGCCAGAATACTGTTTAGGTAAGTGAATTTACATTTCCACTATCATGATGGGTATTCTCTCTGTCTTTGTATTTTTCTAGGTGTTTGTAGGTGACAATTATTTGTACCATTATCTACATTAATCATCTTTTATTGATAAGCATGAGATATTGAGCTCTTATTATGGCAAGTTGGGTCATAACTTTATTTCCTCCCTCTCACAATGCAGTTTAATATATATATATAATAAGTCAGAAGGTAGTGCACACTTCTCTGGCAGAATTCCCACCAGGTCAGCTGATGCACACAGGGTCCTTTGAGAAGCCCTGGTCAGGCACCTTTGAAGAGAGCTCGGAGGATGGCTACGTCAATGTCATTCTGTCCCTCCTCATCGATGCGAAACACAGTCAGCAGCTGGCAATGTCTCAGAATATCCTGGATCTAAAGGGGAGATGAAAATCAGACTCCTCCACCCAAAGACATCCACACGCCCTCTCCCAACCAAGTGTACTGCACCCTGCCACAAATGTTACCTTCTTGGTCCTCTCAATGATCCACAGCTCTTTGAACTCCTGGCTAAAGAACTTCCTCATCAGCTGGCGAATGAGGGCGAGGGTCACTTGGGCTCTGGGTAACTTGGCTACCTGGGCGATGACGTCGGCCAGCCGCCCTGAGCCCTCCAGGATCACGCACGGGGTGCTGTTGAGCATGGCGTTGTAGATCGTCTGTAGTTGTGGAAGGGTGCACAGATACAGCCTACTGTAAAAGGATACTGTCATGTATGTTGAAACTAAGTGAAGAACGTTGGACCATAAGGTCAGAGGTTACCTACATTCAGGGCCCCGTATCCACCGTCTAGCACCACGCAAACCACAGGGACCTTCAGACCTTCAGCCCAGAGAAACAGAGAGTGCTGTTGTAGAACAGGCTCGGTATCCCCACAAAAAGCATAGAATAATCTAATATGGGAACAGATTTAATTACATTTTGTATTTCCCATTCACCGTCTCTCGAAAACACAGGTCCAGCACACATTCCTCCTCACCTTTGTCCCCCAGAGGCTGTTGGGAAATTAGTTTCTCCAGCTTGCTGCGGAGAGCTATCTCCATGTTGTAGTGCCCGTTCCTCCCGTCATCCACCAGCAGGAAGTGGGAGTGATTGACATCCAGACAAGCCAGCCTGCCCTTGTTCTGTTTGTCCAGGGAGTATTGAGCTGGGAAACAGCCCTGTATGAAGACATAGGAGGGTACAGGATATAATAGTCGTCTGATCAGGAGGAGCCTTGCATGAGAGCTTGTGCATTAGTCTGAAATCATGCTTTTCAGAATTTCTTTCCCTCGCACCCCCACCCCAGCATCCAGGCTCTGATTCTCAAGATCCCCATGGGAGCATTTGTAGTTACTCCTTTTGGTTTCAGCTGGCTTACGACAGGGAATGATGAGAGGCAGAGCCTGGACACAAAAGTTTGCATTGACATTAAACCTCAATAAATATTGCATAATTCATTGTGAGTTGTGTGCCTGTAGGTTTCTGTGCTTGATTGATCTTGCCTGGTGCAATTGAACCAACCAAGAGGGAGAAAGTAGGTTTTGTGGATTCCGAAAGACGCCAGATACACCAGAGAGGCACATTAAAGCATAGAAAAGAATGAATCTAAATGTCATTGTTACATCCCTCTGTTTTGTCTTAAGCCCTGCTTTGTGTTTCGTTCTGGCTTTGGGCTGCTGTGCTAGTTTGTGTCTCCCCTATAGATGGAGATGACATCATGGCCTAGCTGTGGAGTTGCTAGGAGTGAGAATGCATGCCGTTACGAGGGGAACCCTTGGAACAATGTGAGGAAATGATGCGGCTGGACATCGCCTGGCGACTTCACCCAAAAGATGGCATGTTATTGTTTTTGTTATTGTTACTAAGGACGGTTTTAAATGATGCGGGACCTCCACCAGAATTCTGGCAGTTCCCGACTTCCACCACACTATTGACAACTTTGTTTTTCCACAATATGCTGTCTATCATCTTGCCTTTGTTATCAGCTGTATTCATTTTGGGAATAAGCATGCAGGACATACCCCAGAGAGTTTGGTTCCTGTTTTGAACATCACAGGAAGAGAACTCCCCTACCATCTGGGCCTGCGTGCTGGCTATCCGGTGAGACCATGTCTTGTAAAGTCTTCATGTTTAATTAGAGAACAACTCACTGTGTTTATATTAATAAACATCTGTTAACCCATTTGTCTTCCTTTTGGGTTGTGGTTATCTTCAATGTGGCTTTGGTTATTGCAACACAGGTGGATTTTGGGACGTAACAGTCATACTCTGTGTCTGTGGCTCATGTCCACGTTTCGTGTCTGCCCTTGCTTTCCATAGTCCATTCAATCATTTCACCTGTGCCTCATTGACCTGTTCCTCACATTCACACCTGTTTGTCATTTCAGCTCAATCACCTGTGTATTTATACCAATATGTTTTCATCAGTTCTTTGCCAGATTGTTATGTGCTTGTCCAACTTTTGTTTCTGGTATTCTGATTCTGTCTCTGTTTTGATCTGCTGGTTACAAATTTACTATTGGATTACGTTTTCTGGATTTATCTTTGTACATTTGCCTGGTCGGACTGCCTATTCATGTATGAACTATTGCTTGAGACATTGACTCTGTTTTGAAATACCTTTTTTGCATCTGTCTGCTCCCTATTGTAAGGCTGAAATTATTAAACCTGGTATTGTTACTCATCAGTGCACTGGTCAGCTTGCTGACTTCCTCTGATATGGTGACAATAAGTGGCAGTAAAGTAATTTAACTCTCCCCCCAGTAGCACACATCTTTAGCCCCCACCTTCTCGGCACCCATACTGTGCGGGAACGTGTGAGAGAAAAACTCATGCATTGTTCCCAAAACATCTGTCTTCCTGAACCCCCCCTAAATCACCCCCTCCTCTCAGATTCCTTTCAGGGTTGGAGCACTGAAATAATGTATATGGCATAAGATGTTTCATGACAATCCCAGATCAGAACATGTTAATGTTTGGTATAATTCTGATTGTTTCAGTGCCACAGATGCAATAGTCTAATTTCCACAACAGTATACCTAAGACATCATAACCATCCAGGAACCTAGGGAAAACTGTGCAGAAATCTGTCCCAGTGAAAGCCATTTGCCCCCTGATCAAATCCCAAGAGGCCTGGCTCTAAATCCCAAATGGTTATAAACACCAAATGGTTCATTGTGGACCCATTTTTACGATCAGGATCAAAGGCCTGGTTTGTGCTTTTAGGGACAGTAAACCAAGCAATCTGGGAGAATGTAGTCAGACTCCCATGCACATAGTGCATGTAGTTTTGTTGCCAGGTATGACTTTCATTTTAAGACTGTAATTAGGTAAAATTTTTTACCTGCCTGGTAAAAAATAAATTGTTAAAACTTGATCTGTGTGGTTTCTTTTACTGAACACCCACTGTAACACAGGGAATGTTTGTATACCCCCTGTGGGCTGGTCTAGGGAGGATGCACATTTTCATTTAATGTATCATGGCATATTGCACCCGTAGACCTCTGACAGTAAATCAATCTCCTCTGCCTTACCTTATTATTCATGTTGAGAATGGGGATAGCTAATGTTGGTCTTCTTAGGGCCCCTGAGCCGCCATCAGACATACTCAAAAGTAGCATCTTACGCAACCTCTGAAATGACCATAGCCATCTAGCCAGCTAGTGAGACATGCACATAACACACAATGTGACATGTGGTGGGACCAGCAGAGCTGTTCAGGGAGTCCAAGTACAAGATTCCTTGTTACAGTACAAGATTCCTTTCGCGATCAAGTCTAAATTATCAATAATACTACAATGTGATATATAAATTACATGATATTTTTCAAATGTAGTCAGAGAATGCAAAGGTAGATTTATTGGCCGGATTATGAAGATTCTTGGTCAGCCCAGACCAGTAGAAAGCGGAAGGCAGAGTGGTACTACTGTCTTTATAACTTTATTTATTGGCTGATCTAGTCTTTCCACATAGCGATCAGTAACATTTAACTCTACGAACATTCTTTCAGCAACACCAGAAGGACAAGCACGCCCTCGTTAAATTCCATCGTTGGGTTAGCACGGGCCTTACACTATAGACCCGCGCCTGTTTCACTACTTTCAAAGCTAATAAACACAGTCTATTCATTGGTTCTTCAGCCCTGGTCTCTGACACCAAAATAATTATGTATGTGACCAAAGTCTGGTGTCACGGTTCCAGCCTCACCTCCTTGTTCACCAGAGTGTCCCGGTTGAGCACAGTTCCCCAGTTTGCCATGCCGATTGCCACAATTTGATCCTCTGTTGTGCTGGTGGTCAGGGCGTAGTCCCTCACTGCCTGTCCGACATGCATCATCACCCCTGTATGTGTGCCCCCAGTCAGGATCCACGCACCTAGAAACACAACAAAGATCGCACCTATCCATATATACAACTGCAAACGACAGACCGCATACACAACAGCACTCGCACACCTTACCACTGTAAGCTCATCATACAACACCACTTCACATTGGTCACATAAAACACCACCCAAACACAGCACAGTGAGTGCCAAGCATCTCTCACTGTATGTTGAGTTCACTGTATTTGAACAAATTACTTGTGTGAGTGAGCAATGGGGTCACAGGTCAGGACATACCTGTGGTTTTGGCCACTTTGATCAGCCCCCTGCGGAACATCTTCTTCAGCCGGGTCCTCATGTAGAAGTTCTGGGTTCCACCCGTCACAGAGATGAGAAGATTAGGTGGGCGGAGATTCCAGTGGTTAGTCATCAGCTCGTACAGGACATCAGTGGAGGTGTCTGTGGACACTCGCACATACTGAAAGGACACACACACACACATACATACATGTACACGTACACACATACACACAAAAGATCACACATAAGAAAAGAAAAGGTAACTTTCCATCAAGAGTAAATGCACAAAACCTGATGCTATTCACATCTTCATTCTCAAATTTACAGCATCCTGTTACCTTTCCCATTTTATGCCCCAGTCCACTGAAGTTGATGTCTCCGTAGGCGTCTGTGGGCACCTCCCGAATGTGTTTTTGTCTGTCCCACATCTCACCCACAAACTCATTGGGCCTGAAAGCATCTTCCACATGAAAATCTCTGGGGTAGCCACACATACAGAACCCTGGACACTTGATGCTGGAAGGGAGACACAATCATTCACAGAATACACCTCACTATCGAGACATATCGAGGAACAAATACAACTCAGTATATGCACTCTTGTAAATGCATTTTCTTTAATTTCATTCTGCATTATTTATGAGCAACAAAAACACTTAAATGGTTTTCCTGTCAGTGAATTTGTAACAAACAACAGACATGAAGCAGATAACATTCCATACACTGTTTCTTGAGCAGAAAATCAGAACACAGCCAACCTTCTCAGGTATCTCTTTCAAGAGAGATTTAAATCTCATTTAAACTTTCTTTTGCAAAATCCGTAGCCTAACAGAAAGGTGATATGAACATTCATTATCTGAGTGACATCCAGAGCTGGATGGACAACCACCATCTAAAGCTCAACCCAGGTAAGACTGAAATGATCTTCATTCCTGCTCTTATCTCTCCCCTTCTGGATAACTCCATTTCCCTAGGGGATATCGCACTGACCCAATCACCCTGTGCAAGGAACCTCGGCATGGTGATGGACAACAGACTGTCCCTCTACAAGAACATTGCAGTGGTGACCCGGTCATGCAGGTTCCTCCTATACGACATCCGGAGAATCCGCCCCTTTCTCACCCCCTACTCGACCCAACTCCTGGTCCAAGCAATGGTTTTGTAATGCCTGGACTACTGCAACTCTCTCCTGGCTGGCCTGCCAGCGTCCGCCATCAGGTAAGCAGCTTATTTTTGCATGTTGTGGTATTACTATTTAAAATAAATAAATAAATAAATAATCCGATGATCAAATAGGCACTGGTTCTTATCTTTGTTGTACAGGTAGCAGTTGAAATTGTACTTCCCTCTACGGTCTTTCAGCGCACTTGCCCACTGAGAGAGAGAGGGAAATCGTCAGTTTATAAATATAATTTTAAAGGGTATTTGGCTACACATTCAATAAAGTGCAACATGCATCCTTCATAATGTACAATTTTATTCTTCGCATGAAAATACTCCCATTAATGTGGTATTTTAGTACTATTATAACTACAGCTACAACTGTAGAATTATTAGTGTACATATTGCTAAACAGATTGAGATGT
Source organism: Conger conger (assembly GCF_963514075.1). Lineage (NCBI taxonomy): Eukaryota > Metazoa > Chordata > Actinopteri > Anguilliformes > Congridae > Conger > Conger conger. The sequence continues at coordinate 25,398,472 of NC_083776.1, read as the reverse complement.
AACTAGGAGCAACAGCTGATTTCAGCTTGCAGTCATAACAGTGGTAACAGAGTGAGCTGACAACATCCATAAGGTATAGCTAAGAGTGGTCCAGACCAACCTTACATAAGTATCGCTTACAGAAGGTATACTTAGCAAAGAACATTTCGGGAAATGTTAAGGTACAGCTTAAGGTACAATTATGAAGGACGTAGCATTAAGAAGGCTTTGGGAAACGCAGCCCAGAGCAGCTGTAAGGCAGAATCCTACGGCTCAGCAGGTTACCCCCCAAATAACACTAACTTGACTCCCTGGAAGTGTCAGTGTGAAAAAAGCCAACCAAGTCAAGGAAGGCTAGCATTTCATGTGCTTGAAAAAAAAGTGGTGGAACCTTGCCCTCAGAGGGGCATAGCTGGAAACTGGAAGGTGTGGGAGAGCCAGAACTATATTATCTGAAACTAGCAATCTACATATTAAAGTTGCCTTCTGTTCCTAGAAGCAGGGCTGAGCCCTATGATATTGTTTTCAAAGGATTTTAGTATTTAGAATTTTAGTCTTTTTCTAAGGAGACTACCATGAATATTGTAGGAGGTACACAAGCTGAGTTATTGAATACCTTGGAAGAAAGAGTTCCTTTCTGCTTATATGTTCCGTGTAACAATCTATTGTTATAACTTTGGCTATGTATGGATCATACAATACAGTACAACCTATTCCTTTTCCCCAGTAAGACATTTTTAAGATCAAAAAGATTTACTGAACACACCCTACTTAGTTTTAGAGCTTGAAAATTAACAAATGCTTTCACTTTCATAAATGGTGCATATGATTGCCTGGCAGCTTTGCTCACAGAATCGTAACATAATTGTTGATAACCTAATTTACCCACAGATACAGGTAAATCCAACAATGCTAGCTTGACCGGCTTGAAAATTGAACTGATCAGCATGGCCAAGCTGGTCATGAAGCTGGTCTAGCTGGGTATGAGGTGGTCAACCAGCTAGTACTGGTAGCTTGTCTGAGCTACCAGCCATTTCAAAACATAGCTTGAACTGATCAAACCATGTGAAACTGGTAGCTGATCTGAACTAGTCAACCAGCTTTTTTTTCAGCAGGGATCTCAGCGGGGCCCATCAAAAGCTCCACACGAATCCACGAGGAGAACTTTTCTACTCACTAATTTGAATGGCATCAGCTCTAAGATGGGTCCAGAATAATAGCTGTTGAGCAGGGAATTGTCTGCTAGTTACAAGCTATGTAGTTGAAGTTGTGGTCACATACACGTTTTGCCATGTCCATGGTGGTTGTGATTGAGAGGCGTGGGCTGGCTTTAAAAAGAAAGCCATCTGACTTTGACAACTTACCTTCCTTTTCAACATGTCTATTTTTATCTAGACATTGATCTTTGTGTTTCTACGGCATTTTCCCTTCGCTGCAGCTCTCGTCAGTGCTGTCTTCCACAACTATCTCAAACTTCACTGTTAAAACTAGCTTACAGTTAGGCATCATCATTCTGCATCATCACAAACAAATACACAGGCAAGTTTGCCAGCAACCCTGGCATATTATCATAATATACTGCTTTCAGAGACTACCAAAGACAATATAGCTTCATTATAGTGTTTGCAATATATAACCTAGATTCTCTGCACATGTTTGACATGGTCGGAAATAATTTATTTTTTAAGTGAGCAACCATGAAGCAGATATGTTGGTCGAATCGATGGTATATAATAGACTTAGCCCATTCTTCTAGCAATATACTGATATAAAAACTTTAGTGTTCTCACACACTGTCAGTGATTTCTTATGAATGTTGAGAAGTAAATAAACTAGCCTACATAAACTTGCCATTAATGTATTTTTCCCCCCTATACTTTGGGAAAGGGCAGGGCGCCGTGCATCTGGCCCAGTTTCAATGTATGGGCCAAAGATTGCGGAAGACAGATAAGGCTTTGTCAAATATTCAGGGGGACACGTCCCCTGTGTAAATGACACCTATGATTAGCATAGAAGCTAAAACGCACACGTGTACATACCTCCCTCCTCCCTCCCCAACTTCATGAAGGTCAGCGCCCAAGACACACCCCTCTGCTCAGATAGCTACAGGGGAGGAGAAGTAAAGAGAGAGGGAGAGGATGCCCCTTACCTTTTATTCTCACTGTAGAAGCAGCACTCTTTCTTCTTGATGTTCTGCTTTATCCAGGAGGTGAATCCACTGTGCATGTTATCAGGGGGTTTAGCCATGCTAAAGGCAAGGCTCTGAGTGAGCATGGGCTCTTCCACGCTCTCCTCCATGCTTGGGAGGGCACAGGAGAGGGAGAGGCAGAGGAGAGATCAGCACTGGGAGTCAGCAGTAGGATGAAAGTTACTCCACTTTGCAGTGATGTGATAAACACAGTCTGGAAGAACTGCTCGGAGGGAGGGCAAATTAAATCTGACGGTTTCTGAAGGCATTTTCAGGGCAGGGTGGGAACACAGGTTTTCTGGAGGGGGAGGACCAATGATAGAGACCGAACAGACAGCATTCCAGATGATTAACAGAGTAAGCTCCTTTGTCACAGGGAGTAGGGAAAGGAGAGCTCAGCACTGGAATATTTTTTATGGAATTGAATTAAAGCATTAACATGCTCCCTTAACTCCCCTTCACAAAATCATAATATCTGTAACCAATAGCAGAATTAGTGAGGATGACCCCAAGTTAACAAAGCTTTTTGCCAAAAGTCTTTTTGGAAGCACATATAGTATATGTGAGTGGCTCTTTTCCACAATAAATGTGAACAAATCAAAGTACAGATCAAGTTGCTACCAGACAGTAGTAGTAGTAGTCACCAGACATCACAAAGCTAGTCAGGCAGAAGAATTGCCAGGTGTCAGGACAGAAGCTGTGACTGGTAATGCAGAGGCAAAAATTATTGTCTAAACTTGAGCTAACCATGTTTCAATGCAGGAGAAATAAAAATATATGTTTTCCTGACTTGAAACAAGATATGTTAAGCATAGATAATTACGTAGTATGTTACAGATGTGACATTTCCACCACTGGCACTCCAACTCTTGGCTGCAGACTGAAAATGGCCTCCAAGTTCAAATTACTTTGACACTGCTGGTTTAGGTCGTCAAGGGTCCAAGGTATCAAATGAGCCTCAAACCACTGCGCTGCTGCCAGATATGCAGATACTATGGCAGAAATGGAAATTGTGCCCTCCAAAGGAAGGTAGGAAGGCTGGGCCCAGACAGGCACTTGTTTTTAAATTGAGTGAAATACACTGGAAAGGGCTACCCTTCTTTCATTTGTCACTGTTACAAGCATGGAAGGTTTTTGACTGTAATTGACAGGAGACTGAGAGACAGGTTCTTGGATTTTGGATGAGCCACTGTTTTTTAATCCGTTCCTGCCCATAGAGACTTTGCGGTCTGCCACTGTGTGAGTGGGCCTGCTGGGAGATGGGATCACCATTGTCGGACAGCTCAGCACTCACAAAAGATGGCTGACAACAGAGCAGGTTGCAGCAGCAACAAGGTTCTGTGGGTGCGGGATGACCTGACTACAGTCCTGCCTGCCACTGCTGGTGCCTACCTAAATGAGCAAGAGCCTACAAGGAGTCTGGAGCAATGAGAGGGACTTTTTCTTGAAGTGGTAGTGGCACCTGCACTTGGGGAGTGGTGGGAGGGGGAGGAGGCTCTTTCAGATTACCAGAACTGGGCAAATACCGTGACATTGGAAAAAAGGCCATTTGCAACATCTGCGTGAAGGTGCTGAATCTTAGTGATCTCCAGGGCCTTAAGGAATCGAGGGCGATAGATTTTTTTAGGGCCAGACATTTCCCCGAAAGGTAGCTGATGGGTCCTTTACGAAGTCCCCATTGACAAAAGATCAGGGGGTCTGCAGAGGAGGATAGTACAAGAGACTTTAGCAACAAACAGACACAAGGGACACCTAGATCCAGCCATGGTGGAGGGGTGCCCTTTTTGTGGGCTGCCGGAAACAGTGTGCACATCTGGAGTGAGTCTTGCACTTAGTTAGGGAGTGGTGTATGGTGTTGTGTGGCGGGTACTCTAATGCACATTTTATTTATGGGCCAAAATACAATGTATCCAAGAAGAGACAAGTGGTGCTACTAAACTTACTGTTGGGAAAGGCAAAGACAGCTATTTGGCTGACTCAAAGAAATTGTGAAGTTGGTATGGATTTCTTTTGTATCAGTGGGTGCCCCTTACCTTTCATCCTCACTGTAGAAGGCGCACTCTTTCTTCTTTATGTTCTGCTTTATCCAGGAGGTGAATAGGCTGTGCTGGAAGGAAGGAGAGAGAGACATGTAATCAGGAGCTCTGGCCACGCTGACAGCAAGGCTCTGGATGAGCATGGGCTCTTCCATGCTCTCCTCCATGCTTGGGAGGAAGGAGAGGGAGAGGCAGAGGAGAGCTCAACACTGGGAGTCAGCAGCAGAATGCTCTGCTGTAAGTTACTCCACTTTCCCCTGCTGCAGTGATGTGATGAGCACAGTCTGGAAGAGCTGCTGGGAGGGAGGGGGAATGAAACCTGATGGTGACATCTTCTGTACAAAGGAATGTGCCGGAACAACACTGCTAACCCTGGAGGCATTTTTAGGGCAGGGCAGGGAAAGTTTTTGTGGAGGAATGTGCCGGAACAACACTGCCAACCATGGAGCTATTTTGAAAGCAGGTGAGGACACAGGTTTTGTGGAGGTGGGGTACCAGTGATAGAGACAGAACAGACAGCATTCCAGATGTGTTAGTCGTGGGCAATGCAAGTTTGCTAAAATAATTCACACATGGTTTTGTCTGGGTCTCAAAGCCAATAATCAAAACTAGTTATCCAGCATTCCCTCTATTGGAAAAAAAGCACATGCACCTGCTAAAAGCTTTTTTCCATTACCACAAAAAATACTGTATGTATCACATGTTATTGACTTGATGTCAGGACTCGGGACAGAAGAACCAAGAGCAGACTCAGGGGTAACGTGAAAGGCAGGTTTTATAAACAGGAAGCACATCCAAAATGCGATCCAGAAACAGGCAATAGTCGTTATCCAGGTAGACAAGTACATGCGGGGTAAGCAGATCATAAGCCAAAAGCCAGGCAGAGTTCAAAACCAAAAAGATATATCAAACCAGCAAAAGTATACAATTGAAATCCAAAAACACAGAGAGTAGAAACCAGGCAGATGTCAAAAACAGAAAAATCCAAAAACTGACAAAAAAAAACAGACAGAATACTCAGGGACGAAGGCACGGGGAAGAGGAGGCTAGAACCGAGGTAGGGAACACAAGGGCAGAACTCGGGAACAGAGAGGGACAAACTAGCAACAAGAACTGAAAAAGACAGGCTTAAATAGAAGAGAGATTAACAGACAATGAGAAACATGGGAGATGAATGACAAGAGACAGGAAGGAAGTACATATATGGAGTGGGAGGTGGAAACACTAAACGGACCACAGGTGAAACAAATTAATGAGGGTGAATAAAACAGGAAACAGACTACAGTGGTCACCGGGGGTAACATGGAACAAAAACCAGATACAGAAAACCACAGAACCTGAGACAAGAAGGAAAAGAATACTTCCCCAACCATTTTCAAAACATTTAGTCCATGTCAGAATTCAATAGTGCCACCAAATATATGGGCACGCTGAAATAAGTCCCAGAATAAAATGTGGTGCAGAGAGATTTAAGGTCTCTTCTGGAAACTCTTCTGTGTCAGTGTGGTTGTGACACCCTAGCACAAGTCTTTTCTTTCTCCTATGTTAGGGTATCTTGACTGGCAAAGGAAAAGGGGTTGCCTGGACTACCTCGAATTACATGCAGTGCTTTTCCCCTGTTAATGTAGTACTTATGTGAACTGAAAGGCAGCTCATTACTAATAGTGTCTCTACCAAATCACACACAGCATGCAGGGCCTCAGTCAGATGACAGGAAGCCAGATGACTCAATGATGGCAAGGTGCAGTTGAAAGGGCAGGCTCGTGTGTGCTCTTCTTCCCAAGCCTGAATGTGATAAACTCTCAGGATAGATTTTGCAGAGGGAGGGGGCAGTGATAGAGACAGAACAGACAGCATGCCAGATAATAACAGAGCTACATTATGTGGGCAATGCAAGTTTGCGAAAATGATTTACAGTTTTGTCTGGGTCTCAAAGCCAGTAATCAAAACTAGTATACCCAACATTATACATGCATAATAACTATATAAAATGCATGTTTAAATTATGGACACACTAAAGCAGTGGAGGTTCTTAGAGAGAGAGAGAGCAAATTCCCACACACGCATTGCTTCATGCAGGATGGCCAGTGGTATGTCTGGTGGTTAGCACGGAAGCGCTAAGACGCACACATGTTTGTACCTCCCGAGCTTCATCAAGGTTACACAAAGATCCTCTCATGCCTTCCAACATGATCTGTCACGGTTCTGAATTTCTACTCTGATTAATTTTCAGGCACTACCCTTTTGTGGCGCTAGAGGATGTGCTTGCTGTATTTCTGCCAATTTTGTGTTTAGTCTCAGGTAATCAATACACTCGTGGTGACGACAGATTCCAATTGTCTGCCGCATGTGGGATGATTACCGATGAAGGTCAGCTGCGTGTCTTTCTATTTAAGTCCCGCGTTTCTTTAACTCTGGGCTTTGTATTATTTCTCCATAGTCCATTGCACATTTCTCTTTTGATTTTCATTTCTGCCCTATGTGAAGGATGTGAATGACGATACTCACTTACCTGTTGTAGTGAATGGGTGAGGGAGCTGAACATGTGTTAGGGTTTATTTCACCTTTTTCTGCACATTCGCTCTCATTGGCTGTTCATTCACATAGTTTATTTCCGCCTTGTTTAAAAGCTAGCTTTAGGAAGGAAGGAGCTTTAGGCTGAGTTAAGATGGGCCCAGGAGTACTGAGGCCTTCTGGTCATTAAGTGCTGTTTCTGAGTTTTACAGCCGCATTATGTTTACTTTAGTATAGCGTGGTGTTTCTTTTTGTCACTTTCAGAACTCATTGTTTTCATTTCACATCTTCATTTGTGAGTTTGGAGTTATCATTCCTCTCAGTAAGAGCTTTGCAAACCTCTGATAGCCCAGAGTTATATATATGGGAGTCCTTTGTGGCTGTTTGTGCATTTAACTTGCTTCCTCTTAAGTCTCCCACATGGTCAGTGGAGTCGAAAAGCGTACTGTATTCATGTCATGATTAACATATGTTTGCGAGTAGTGAGAGGAGTTCAAGAGACTAAATGCATGGTTGTGGGAGACCACCCCTCTCATTGTAGAGTCATGCGGTACTTGGCGACCACCCGGGGTTCTGTGTGTGATAACCCTTGGAGCAGTAGGTGCATTCAGTTGCCTCACTTGTAAGGCTCCTGCATGGTCAGTTGAGCCTAGGTGAGCATCTGGTGAATATCTGTGGTTGCTGACTTTCCTAAAGTCAAGCGGTGTACATGGTCGTTGGAGTATCTTTGAGGTGGAGAGCTTTGCCTATAAGCTTCGGGTTCTGTGATTGAGACCCCCGTTGCTGTTGTACATTTCCTACCTCTTTATTAGTATTCCTGCTCCGTCAGTTGAATTAGAGTGTGAATATTTTTTGTGTATTCTAGTGTTAGGGTCAGTAATCCTGCTTTGTTTTGTTTTTCCCTGCCGTTTGTTATGTCCTTGCTCGAGTCAGATTAGACTTCTTGACCGTTTTGATGGGTTGGCCTTCCTCCTCTGGGGTGTATCCCTTGTCTCTAAGGATGCCCCCCAGAAAATATTAGTGGTCATCTCACGTCTTGTGGGTAACATTCAGAACCTCTCCGTCATGAAGATGATTTATTCTGGACAGACTAGACTCTCTGAACGTGCTAAATACCTTTTTGACATTTGTGCTGGATCTAGCTGTATTTTCAGAAGGTGTGCAGATCACTGCGGTCAAGAGGACACATGTTTGTTCAGTGATTATAGTCCCAACCGTCTAACAAAATTTGTATTTCTTCACTTTGAAGAAGGTAGGCTACTGATTCCGTTCGGCTTCAAGTCTTTATGCTTAGCTAACATGTTAAGCTAACAAGGAAACCAAACCAGTAAATGCACAAAAGTGAAAATGAAATCGAACATAAAAATTGAATCTCGTCTAAGTCAGAAAAAAGAATTTCCCAAAATGTTGGTGTATTCATTTAATAATTAATTAGAATTAAGGCAGGTTTATTCACCAGAATGGAAAAAACTAGTTTAGAAATTCCCTCAGAACTGAGAACAAGTTGTTGCTCATTCATTACAAATATCTATTTGTTCAGTAGGGCTATATTTTAACCCTGTCTCACTCCCTCAAATCCGTCCTGGCCCGATAATCTCATGCATGGTTCAATATTATCACAATATTTTTCATTTGGAAAAATGTATACCTGAACAAATAAACCCCTGCCTCTTCCCACCCATTACACACACTTCCCTTTTCACAATAAATACACAATATATACACTTATTTAGCAATTATTTACTGCTGACTGGCCGTAAAATATTGATATTGATGGTCGTCGATGTGCATAATTCACATAATGAACAATTCCCAAACAGTCTCATTTCCTTTATTAAATATTCACATTTTTACATTTTTCACATTATGTTGATGTATTGGTTTTTTATATATCATTTCATAGTTATGCAGTAAGTACATACAGTGTGATCTAGAGCATTAGATAATGACTAATGATGAATGGAAAAGGAAAAAAAAAAATCTGAAAACGTGTAAATACAGAAAAAAAATTAAAGTTTTTGATTCCACAAACCCGTAAAATGTCAAAGAAGGCATTCACATAATCCTTTAGTGAGATTATGCAAGCTTTCTCTAGCAGTTTCTTAAGATGTGCATTTTTAAGGCTTAAAAGTTTTTTGCACATTCAGTGAATGCACGCATAAAAAATGGCACCACACACATTATAAATGGCTTTTTGAAGCTGTGTCAAGCATTCATTGACTAATGCTTCTTTATTTTGGACATGGAATCACACCTAAGACATGAGTCATAGGAAATTATTTGATCCCACTTATTTTCCACGGAGAGTCTACATGAATCAGTTCTGAATATGCAGCCAAACTTATGGTGATTCACTCAGAGGAGAATATTTATCTTAATGCCTTACATATATAACATAAACATGAAGTGCTCTGGGGATTGTACATAGCCGGTACAGTCTCTGTGTTGAGCGATGGCACCAGGAAGGTATCAGAAGCGCCTGCAGTGAAGCTCAGCAACCTTGCGAAGGAGCTCTCTCTGGTACGCACATGCCAACGTCCTGCTGCTGACTTCCTGCCACTTTACCAGCTCTTCCGAGACCTGGCTGCTCTCAGCCTGAGAGACACAACGGGCCGGGAGATTTAGTGGGGTAATGGTGCTCAGTCACAGGCTCTTACACTGTAACTCAGGCAGGTGAACGGGGTGAGAGGTGTAAATGGGGAAAAGTGATAATGTATGCTGTGAACTTTTGAAAGAGTATACTTTGATCTTGTAATTTGAATCTTGTCATCTGTCAATTTCAATGCAGTTGTGAGTGTATATGTGTGTGTGTGTGTGTGTGTGTGTGTGTGTGTGTGTGTGTGTGAAAGAGAGAGAGAAAGAGAGAGAGAGAGCCATACCATGTTATTAAGATCAGCCATCAACAAACCCCTCCTGTCAAGGTGTATGTTGAAAGCAGTTGTCTCCAACCAGGCATTATCTGTGTTCCTTTGGTCATCCACATAACCAGTAAACACCTGCAACAACCAAGTATAATTATATTTTCTTAGACATCAATATACATTTACACAACTGGATATTTATTGAATTACTACTTAACAATTCTGCTTAAGTTCTCACTCCACAGAGCTTTCGGTTGTATCCAACATATATGGATGGCAATTAAGTACCTCTTTTAACGTCTTGCACTAGCTTCTTGGTAACCTGGGCAACAACTTTGCTTAGCCCACTGAATTCTAATGTTACAGTTATTGTTGCAGTTCGCATGCGGCTACTGTGGCAAGTACTTCTGGGGTAGTTCATTTAGCAAAATGTTAGCCAACTATTCTTTTCAATATCTTGCCTGGCGAGATTGTATCTATGATGATGAACTGAGCAAGAATTCCAAAACAACCGTTATATATAAAAAAAGAAGTAGGAAATATGGAATATTTCTGTCAAACACAATTTTTTCTATAATTTATGTGTTGGTCCAACACTAAATACTACTAAGATCTTTACTGTAATTTTATTAGGAGAATAATTCTATACTATTGTACCATTTTTATTTTATTTTATTAGCAACAACATAGGTGAGTGGGCCATTAAGGCAAAAAAGTGCTGCACCTGGGAAAAAACCCGCAACCCTTGAGTTAGAGCCTTAAACTTGAAGTTTCTCTAACCAGGCTAAAAATGTATATCAGTCTCTGATATAGTTGAAACCTGCATGAACAAATGGAGAATGGAGGTGGCTTGTGTGTGTGTGTGTGTGGGTGGGTGTGAATGCAGGTTTTTACGCGTGTGTGTGTTTACCTCGTTTACCTCAGCTTTGCTGGCTAGTTTGTCTTTGATCTGATCATTTAGCTTCTCGCCCAGTATGCTGGTCAGCCTCTGTGGGAGAATCTCACCGGAGAGCACGCGCCCCTGGAGGAACAATCACCCAGCAGGCAACAGTCTGTCAGAGCCCTGCAGCCTTTACCTGAAAGTAGGCTATTGTGCTACAGCAAGTCTTAAACAATTTGGAAATACAGGATCGTAACATGCTGATAATGTAGCTTTCGTGTCAGTCATTACCATATCAGACAACCTGCATACCAGACACATATGGCAGGATACAGTACCTTCCAAAAGTATTGGAACAGCAAGGCCAATTCCTTTGTTTTTACAATACACTGAATACATTTGAAGTTGAGATAAAAAGATGAACACGAGACAAAAGTTCAGAATTTCAGCTTTGGTAGCATATCCCTTGCTTTCAGACTTTTCCTGCAGCTGCTTTAAGTTCTTGTTTGTTTCAGGGGGTTTTCCCTTCAATCTCCTCTTCAGGATGTGAAATGCATGCTCAATTGGGTTATGGTCAGGTGATTGACTTGACCAGTGTAAAACTGTCCACCTTTTCTCCCTAATGAAGTCCTATGTTGTGTTGGCAGTGTGTTTTGGGTCATTGTCTTGCTGCATGAAGTTCCAATTAGTTTGCACGCATTTCTCTGTGAGTTGGCAGACCTTTGCAGCCATGCAAGTCCAAGCCATGACACTTCCTCCACCGTGCTTCACAGATGAGCTTGTATGTTTTTGATCATGAGCAGATCCCTTCTTTCTCCACAATTGCCCTTTCTATCACTTGCTCCTAGAAGTTAATATTGGTCTAATCAGTCCATAACAAGTTCCAGAACTTCTGTGGCTCATCTCTGTAATTCTTTGCAAATTGTAATCTTGCCTTCTGATTCTTACTACTGATGAGTGGATTATGTCTTATGGTATAGCCTCTATATTGCTGCACTCTAAGTCTTTTTTGAATGGTTGATTGAGATACCTTCACCCCTGCCCTGTGGATCATTTGTGATGTCACTGACTGATGTTTTGGGGTTTTTCTTCACAGCTCTCACAGTCATTAACTGCTGTTGATTTCCTTGGTCGAGCTGATTGATGTCTGTTGCTCAGTATGCCAACAGTATGCCAACAGTTTCTTTCTTTTTCAGGACATTCCAAGTTGTTGTACAAGCTACCCCCAATGCTCGTCCAATGGCTCTGATTGATTTCCCCTCTTTTCTAAGCTTCAAAATGGCTTGCTTTTTCTCCCAAACGCAGCTCTCTGGTCTTCATGTAAGTTTATAATTTCTGACACAAATTCTAACAGGACACATCTGGGCAACAAGACACACCAGTCAATCACACGTTCCAATACTTTTGCTCACGTAAAAATAGTGTGGTCTGATACAAAAGGTGATATGTTCTAAGTATTTTAACAAATCTAGATAGAAAATACCAGGAAATAAAAGCTGAAATTCAGATCTGTCATCTCATGTAAACTCAATTATCTTCAGCATATAGCAAAAACAAAGGAATTGATCTTGCTGTTCCAATACTTTTGGAAGGAACTGTATAATTACAGATACAGGAGCTGGATATTACGAAACCAGAAGCAAATTTTATTCATGGTACTGGAAAGAAACACAAGAGATAGGGTGCAGTTGGACACACCAAGAAAACACTGATTGGACTTAAACATAGTCTATATGTGCTCATGGAACCATACAGATGCTCAGACTTTTCCTTTGCTATACCGGAATAGCACTTTAGGTGTCAACAGTTGTAAAGAGGACCCAAACCAAAGTTTGCCAAGAGCATTAGGCTCACCCCAGGTATTGTCCAGATCCCCTCCTTCTTATCCCACACAGCCAGGAACTCTAGAGCAGATTTCTGATCATCTCTCCAACTGGAAAAGCACAGCCAATGATCATTAAAACCTCAAAATCCTGAAGCTACATCACAGTCTTTCCATTAAAAATAGCCACCGCCAAACCTTTATACCAAGTCCCAATACACATCCTTTAAAGGATAAAAGAATGGTCAATAAGCAGTGTGCATACCGATGTTACTTACTATAGAAATTGGCATGGATATTATATTATGTTTGAAAAGGCATAATAGACTTGGATTTAAATGGAATAACAGTCGATAAAATGTGTTTTTAAAAAGGTCCTCTTCCATTGTTTTGGAACTGGGGTCCATTACCGTGTGAGGACCGGATCCAGAACCTGGTTTGGTCCCAGGTGATCCAGTGCCCCTTTCCCCTTTATCCCCGTCCTTCCCTCTGGGTTTCTGAAAACAGTGATTTATAAAAATGTATTATATGAATTTAGGTGAGAAAGTATAGCGTAAGCCAAATAAAATATAACCAAACTGGAATTTAATGCCTTGCCTGTATTTGTCCAAAGTGGTGTCAGAGCTAAGGGGAAAAAAACATTTAAAAAAATAAATTATGAATCTCAAACAGAACAGGATAAAGATTCATTTTCACTGTATATAATAAGTTGACAGCACACAGTGACATAGAGAGCCTCTTTTGGGGAACCACCCTGAGAACAGAACTCACCCGCTGGGCTGCTCCGACTCATCAGCGTTATATATGGGGGGCTCATAATCGTCAAACTCTACCTGCAAAACAACACAGGTCAGCTCTCTGCCTTTCAACATCAGAAACACATCAGACAGGGCTGGTGTCAGATCAAGGACAGATGTGCCTTGTAATTAGAAAAGGCAATCCAGTCATTAATTAATTATTGCTGTACAATTAGACTGCTAAAGTAATTGAAATCAGGCACCTCCCAGGGCACCATCTCCTCTGGCACAGGGAATCGATCCACAGTGCTGTCAGGGTACTGGAGACACCGGGCGTTGACGTGGTATTCTCCAAAAGTCTTCTCCGTCCCTTTCTCTCTCATGGATACTGCTATGTCAGTCTCTGTGATTGTTCTTTGTAGTGCTAGACCAGAGAACAGGTCCAGTGAGTTATCAACAGAATGATAACTGATATTGTCTGAACAATAACTGCTGATGGCAGAGATGAAAACTCGCTGGTAACGTTTGGCTGAGGAGGCATAATGGATCCATCCAAGAAAGCTGCATTAAGTGCAGCATTACCCACCAGACAGATAACAATCAAACTCACACAACACAGGGGCTTCTTCCTTCGTCACGTAACCATGGGATTTGAGGGCGTCCATTATCCACTGTAAGGCTTTAACGGACTGGGAGACCTGTCAAATAGAAATGGTCAGAAACTATAGAGGGCAAATGAGAGTAAACAGTTGGGATTTTATAAAGAGACAATGGCAGTAGAGGACATGGGCAATATTTGCATTTTTGGTGCCAATTTACAGCCAAAAGGAACCCTTTGATTCCAAAGAAGAAACCTATCTAGTTAAAGGGTTTTTTGTCAAGCAGAATGGTTCTTTGTCAGCTAACTTTCACACTTTACATCTATGATAGAGGGTTCCATAAATAATTAAAAAGGGTTTTTCTATGGTTCCTCTAAGCTAAAGAACCCTTTTATTCTGAGAGGTTACAGGGAGACACCAGGCACAGCATTTGGGAAATGGGTACAGGTAGACAGACTTTCAGCATTTGAGGAAAGGGCACAGCAGATTTATCAAAAGGATATCAACCTGCTCCTCCAGGTGGGCCAGCCTTTTCGCCATGGCACCAGAATCCTTGTCATGCTCTCCTTCCAGTAACTCCACCATGACTCCCACCCTAGGATTTAGGTAGATATATTGTGAACTGACTGTAAGACATAACATAACATAATGGCGAGAATAGGGCATTTAGCGAATAGGCCATTTTATGCTTGCCTTTTCGTACCTACTGCTTTGTTTGCGTAAACGTTAAATAGTATCTAGCACCGTATCAAGCCTGGGCTTGAAAACCTACAATGTTTCTGCCTCCACTAGATGGAGGCATTTCACTTCTCATTTCTCATTTCACGAAGCTTAAAGAGATTGAGCATCTTATGTCCATCTTTTATAAATGGAATCAATCTGGTTGCTCTTCTCTGACCATTTTCCTGTGCCTCTATCTTTCTTATAGGGTGGCGCTCAGACACGCAGAAGTGTGGTCTAACAAGACAAGTGACCTTCATGAAATCCTTCTAAAGCATCTGCATCTGCCCCTCCCCCTTATACTCCAAACACTTGTCCCCACCCTTCCATTGGCCACACCTCTCAACCTTTTCTGTAAAAAAGGCACAAGGGCAAGAATGTCCATTGTCCCTTGTCTTTATTCTTTTTATCGTTCAACTGGCATTTTCTTTCAGACAATATTGGAACATAAATGGTTTCCAGACCACTACAATGGAACACAAAATAAACAGCCTGTATGCTGATGACATATGTTTATATTTAAATTGACAGGGAAATCAAACTGCCCTTCAATTGAAATAATTTGCTGAGTTGCAAAAAATAACCCAGCACATCCCGCAGCTCTCTAGGACCAGGAGTGAGAACCACTGTCTCTCCCCCCTTGCCCAAAGGGCCCATACTTGTCAGAAGTGTCCTGAATGCGACGCTCCATGCTCTGGCTCAGGTCCCTCTTGCTGTTGGCCAAATGATTCTCCTTCATGAAGGCCTCCCATGAGAGCACCTCCTCTTCCTCCGACTGTGACAGCTCTTCCTCTGAGCGAGGAAGAAGAGGAAAGAGGTCATACAAGCGCTGACACAGCTGCTGCTAAGAGACGGCAGAGGTTGTTGTTCTGGAGCGTGTACTGTACTCACTGAACTGCTTGTGTTTTTTGGGGGTGCTGCGGAGCACCATCCTCCTGAAGAAGATGTACACATGGCTGAGGAAGATGAAGGGTGGGGGTGGGGTGGGGCGGCTGTGGTATTCTTTGATCAGTTCGTAGCGCTGAAACTTCCAGATTCTGTCAGTATTGTCCTGCACTTCCTGGAATGTGTAGCTGCAGAGAGGAAGGGAGGGAGAAATGGATAGGGACAAAGAGATAAATACTGAAAGGGTGAAGGAGTGTGGAAAGAGCTAAATGATTGTGGTCTGGGTTCTGGTTCAGGTGGGAAGGAGAGATGAACAATGCAACACAACTTCTTTCGGAAGTTTCGGCTTGTAGCGTAGTGGTTAAGGTACATGACTGGGAGCCACAACGTCAGTGGTTCGAAACCCGGTCAAGCCACAATAAATGATCCGCACAGCCGTTGGGCCCTTGAGCAAGGCCCTTAACCCCACATTGCTCCCCGGGCGCTGCACCGTGGCTGCCCACTGCTCCTAGGTAACTAGGATGGGTCAAATGCAGAGGACAAATTAACCCACAGGGTTCAATAAAGTATATCTTATCTTATCTATCTTATAACCCCATATTAAAATGATAATCTATTACCTTTGCTAATGATTGTCACACTGTCCACAACCAAAAAGGAGTTGCAGTTTTATTTTTTGGGCATGAGTTTGAAAGACCTTTAAGATAATTATGAGCCACAGCAGGGAACAAAAGAGGTCAGCCTTGAGGTGTCAGGCTTTGGAGAGGCAGTGGGCCAGGTACTTGCGGGCACTCACTTGAAGATGGCGATGAGCAGGTTGAGCAGCAGGATGTTGGCAAACAGCAGGTACACACACAGCAGAATGATGGTGAGCCATTCGGGGAACACTGGTGTGGAGTCAGTATTCAGAACTGGGCACTTTGGCTTCAGAGGGTCAGTCGCATTCACACTGCACGTGTTCATGTCAAACTCCACATCTGTACCACACAGATAACAGAGGTCCGATTGAAATCACATTCATATTTTTATGGCTCATTCCAAAGGACATTTGATTGCTGTTACTGTTCCAAGTTCCAATGAAATGAGGTTAGAGGTGGGGGAAGCAAAGTAGAAAAATATTTGTCATAGGATTAGTGAATGCCAGTCAGTAATGACTGCATTAGGAATAATATAAAAACTTTTCAAAGACCAATATTTTCAAGGACCATAGGAATCTTGCACATGACTGGCTGAGACCTAGGTCAGCAAAGCACAGCCCAGCACCAGCCAGGATATAAGCATTACAGTATGTGTTGGGAAGTTCACTCACTGTCAATGTTGGTGGGGACATTCCCGAATATGATGAGGTAAGGCTCGTACACCGCACCCCGTATTATCCAGTTCAGCCTTTCCTCATTGTGGATCAGGATGCCCTGCTTGGCAACCCCATATGCCACCACCCAGATACTCAGCAAGAACATAAAGAAGAACAAGTCCTTCATCTGGTGAAGTGAGAAAGAGACACCAGTCAATCTTTGGGCGCTTGTCGATTGTACCATTACAAATTGATCATTACATATTTTCTTATCAGGATCCCTTTGCTAAGAAGTATGATTAACATATAATGTATCATCATACATTAAATATAATGCCATAATATAACAATTTATCAATACTTGAATTTATATGAATTTATATATCCCTGTTTTCATAATGAGCAGTAACTTGACATAGGCAGGGCCTCAAAGAATCAACCATATAAAAATATTCCCATTCACTTACAGTTAGTTACATGAAGATCCCATCCCTACATTTATCGACCAATACAGTGAAAAAAAGACAGTGTTCATGGAGACCTTTCAGGCACCCAAACCTTGCTATCTGTTATCAGCGGTTCAAAGAGGCAAAAGAGGTTCATGAATCCTTACTCTCATATATGCACTCAAATCCACTCACCATTCTCTTCACAATAATGATCTTGGGGCCTAACGTCTTGCTGATTGTGAATATGGCCATGAGACGCAGACAGAATACGATGAAATCAATGCAGAGGATTATCTTGCCAGTATAGAACACAACAGTGGTTAACCTAGAGGAAAGGTTTGGGGTTTTACTGACCTGTTTAATTGAAGTACAGAATCATGACAGCTATACTGTTTATTGTAACATACATATTGTACTTGTGAAGAGACAAGGTTCTCTTTATAATATTTCTGATAGCCGTGAATGGGCAGCGACTGTTAACTGAAACTGTCTTACCTGCAGACCAGTCCAATAATGAAGAGAAGGATTGATAGCACATCCAAAATGTTCCAGAGGTCACTGATGTACATCATGGACTTCCTCCGGAAGCCAAATCCATCAGGGTCATCAAACAGCTTACCACATGGACACAGAACTTTGGGTCAACCTTGAGTTATCCTTTTGCAATAAGTTCCATAATTTTCTGAGTAATCAGATTTGCTACACCATCCATTCAGTGTCATTCTCGAAAAATTAGATAAACATAAAATGGACAATCCTCCAATTTCCAGCTGTGCAAAAGTAACAGATAAACTTAACAGTACAGCAAAATAATTAAGTCTAATATTTGGTTGCATAGCCCATAAATGCAATAACATTAAATCCAGGACCCACTGCCATGAGCAATTGTTTAGTATCTTCTTTGGAAATGGCTTTCCAGGCCTTTAACGCAGCCACTTTCAACTGATCTTTGTTTCAGGGGTTTCAGTCTCCTCTTCAGCAAGTGAAATGCATGCTTGATTAGACCCGTCTAAAACTTTCCACTTGTTTCCACTGATTAATGTTTTGGTTGCATATGCAGTGTGTTCAGTATCTTGCTGCAGGATGAAGCCAATGAGTTTGGAGGAATAGGTGTACATAATATGCCTGTACACTTCGGAATTAATCCTACTACTGCCATTAATATGTCAGTACACTACTGAATTCATCCTATTGCTACCATTCTCCATTACAGTACAGTAAAATCAGGTGAACAGTGTAGGAATTACAACAGTTTCTATATGTGCCTCCCACTTTTTAAGGGACCAAAAGTAATGGGACAATTGGCTGCTCAGCTGTTCCATGGCCAGGTGTGTGTTATTCCCTCATTATCTCATTTACAAGGTGCAGATAAAAGGTCTAGAGTTCATTTCAAGTGTGCTATTTGCATTTGGAATCTGTTGCTGTCAACTCTCAATATGAGATCCAAAGAGCTGTCACTATCAGTGAAGCAAGCCATCATTAGGCTGAAAAATCAAAACAAACCCATCAGAGAGATAGCAAAAACATTAGGTGTGGGAACAGAATGATGGGAAGAGAAGAGTATGGAGAAGGAAAGGTACTGCTCATGATCCAAAACATACCACCTCATCAGTGAAGCATGGTGGTGGTAGTGTCATGGCGTGGGCATGTATGGCTGCCAATGGAACTGGTTCCCTTGTATTTATTGATGATGTGACTGCTGACAAAAGCAGCAGAATGAATTCTGAAGTGTTTCGGGCAATATTATCTGCTCATATTCAGCCAAATGCTTCAGAACTCATTGGACGGCGCTTCACAGTGCAGATGGACAATGACCCGAAGCATACTGCGAAAGCAACCAAAGAGTTTTTTAAGGCAAAGAAGTGGAATGTTATGCAATGGCCAAATCAATCACCTGACCTGAATCTGATTGCAGTAGAGGCCTGGCAGAGCATCACCAGGGATGAAACCCAGCGTCTGGTGATGTCTATGCGTTCTAGACTTCAGGCTGTAATTGACTGCAAAGGATTTGCAACCAAGTATTAAAAAGTGAAAGTTTGATTTATGATTGTTAGTTTGTCCCATTACTTTTGGTCCCTTAAAAAGTGGGAGGCACATATGCAAACTGTTGTAATTCCTACACCGTTCACCTGATTTGGATGTAAATACCCTCAAATTAAAGCTGCAGTTAAAGCACATCTTGTTTGTTTCATTTCAAATCCATTGTGGTGGTGTATAGAGCCAAAAAGATGAGAATTGTGTCGATGTCCCAATATTTATGGACCTCAAACTCAAACTGATGTACTTGACACACCCAGTTTCTTAATTAATTATTCTGTCACTCAGTTTACAGATTAGTTGATTTTCAGCCATAGTTAGTGCTCAGGTTTTTATGATGGTTTATGCCTTCTGACTCCAAATGCAATCTCCACGGATGAAATCAAAGGCTATAACCAAGAGGAGACAATCACTGCATAACACCCCACCATTGTGTACAACCCCTGCTGGCCTCCCACTCCAAACTGACCTGGCGTATCTCCTCACACACAAGCGAGGCAAGCCACCCATACAGCAGGTATTCTTTCCAAGAGGGTGGCGTCTGGAAGTCTATCATCAGCACATAGGCAAAGAGCCACAGGAAACCAAAGTAAGACACAATGTTCCAGTAGAACTTGATCTGCGATGAGCTGAAGAAGCTGACCAAACGTGAAGTACAGGTAAGTGGCTGCAGGTCTGTTTTCTCCATATAATCCCTAAAGGGAGAAGGGTGGAAGAGGGGGAGACCAGGTGTATAGATTACCCAAAGTTTTTTAGCATGAACAGCAGCTAATGTTATTCTATTTTTACCATCAGAGATGAATAATATTTCTGCTTTTCCACTTTAACTAGCTATATGCTGAGTTCCTTTCTTAATGATGAAAAAAACAACTCATTTAGCAGGTACCAGCCATGAATCAGTTGTGTTAAAACTTGACTATCTTTTTCATATATCCAGACCAAATGTTTACCGGATCTGAGACGCAACTGAACTTCTTGTCACAGACTCCATTGTGAGCATCCTCTCCTTTCGCTGAGTCTCCCTGTGTATGTCCTCATCACGCCTGAAAGACAGGGACTCATCAATCCACATTATTATTGAAATAAATCATGGCACCATTTTATAATAATTTCACTTGTTTAGACTTCCAATGAAGTGACACCATTATTCTCAGGTACACTCGTTTAAAAAATGTTGTTTTCAGCAAATTCTCAAGACATTCTCTATTAAAAGTGCAGTCACCGATCAAAGAGATAAGTCTTTGGCCCGTTGCTGCCATCAAGCTTCATATCTCTGTACTACAAGCTGAAAGAACACTTTCTGGAGATTTGTCAGAAGCAGAGTGGTCCTCTAACAATGGAGAGTGAGGACAATGACCTGAAGGTCAGCAGGCCCGTGTAGATCAGAGGGGGGAACAGCATACACAGCAACATCTTCCACTGGGGGTTGTCCACTGCCAGCTCCCCACACCAGATCTGCGTCAGCAGCCCCTGGAGATCAAATGGGAAATCCACCCTTTAGACACCCGGGGGAAACAGTCAAAATGTCCATGACATCCCACAGCCTTCCAAACAATGGGCCTCATTTATTAATATTTTCAGAAATGCGTGTGCAAATGTAACATAACCAGATTCATGAAACAAACGTAGACACAGCTTTGATTGTGATTAGCCTAAATTGACGCCCCAAAAACATCATAATATGGAATTTCGGCTCTTTAAAGAGATAGTCGAAATAAAAGAAAAAAGCTTCTCTGAAGTGGAGATTGAAGTTAATGGAAGTACAACAAGCCAAAAACATATACCAATCAGCCATAAAATTAAAACCACCCGCTTAAACCTGGTTTTTCACGATTAAAAATGCTTTAAACTGGATAAACTAGTCTATAAGCACTAAATAGAGCATTTTTGGGGGGGTTAAACAATGCACCCCCCTCCCTCCTAATGAGCTGAGACAAGTGTATACAGTTTAAAGCATTTTTAATCATGAAAAACTGGTTTACTGTAAATCCTCAAATTGTGGCCGGGGTCTTTCATTTACTTAGGCTGCACAAAGCACAGGCCTTTATTTGGGGCAGGCTTGTATTCGAGGCAGGCCTTTATTTCTTATTAGGCTTCTGTTGTAGAATTTTATTCTTAGAAATAAAGTAAAAGGCTACACTTAAAGTGGGCCAACACTGTTCAACACTTCCTGTAACCATTCAGGAATCAATTAGTGTAGGCTAATCAGGAACACCGTTTGGTGTTATAGTCATAGTGTCAGTCTTAACAGACTTAGTTTATTGCAAATATTCTCAAACACAATAAATCACATGCAAGTCCAGAATCCATAAAAGAACAACTTGCCAGACATGCCTTCATGAACAATAACAAATTAGCGTAGATAACAGCAAGTTAAGGATCTTTTTTTCCTAAAGTGCGTTTTATTGTGAGACATGCGTTTCGTTTGGAGTACCATACCGGTAGGCTATCAAAAGATTTTCGCTTTGGTTTGGGATTTAATTTACTTTCGGACTGTTTGATTCTATTGCTAAATGTTGGGACTGATGGGCACTGAAATCTGGGGGGTATTTGATGGTTCACTGTTAAGTTTTATGTAGTTGAAAGAGTGTCGGGATTTCCACCCATCTGTTTATTGCGAGCCAAGGCAGCCGCCTTCATTCATTCATTGAATGTGCACTGTGCTGTAAATACATGGAAACCTTATTGCGTAGCCAAGTAGCCTAAATTGAGTTAATTTTTAATTTTGCCTGATTTACTTTTTATTAAATTCGTAGGCTGGAATGCCTCGCGGCAACAATCGTTTATATGTATACTGCTTCAGCCTTTGGCAAGCTACTCAGAAAGGGGCGGCAAGCGACTGGTAGCTTGAGAGCAACGTGTTGGAGACCCATGGTGTAGGACAACGACTTTTCATTGGCAACAGCATTAAACCAACCAACAATATAAAATATTAAGAATAGCTCTTTTATTTAATTGAGTTAAATCGAAACAATGTCTTCTAGTGCTCATGGACTGATAGCCCTACTGGTAGGCAATATTACCCCGCCCTTTATTTGTCCGAATAGACCACGCCCCCGGCTATTATCCGAGGCCCGGCTTCAAATAGAATCCCGGACACAATTTGAGGATTTACGGTAAGCAGGTGGTTGGCTGATCGGTGTATTTTATTTACAGAGTGTAAATTGTCAGAGCTGTGGAAGACTGAAGCCTGGCAATATAGCCTAGCTGTTGTAAACTCTTTCTGAAGTAACACGCACTACGCCACAGGTAAAAAAGAAAATGGTTTCACATTTGGCACTTTCCT
The DNA here is from genome assembly GCF_963514075.1 of Conger conger. NCBI lineage: Eukaryota > Metazoa > Chordata > Actinopteri > Anguilliformes > Congridae > Conger > Conger conger. The sequence continues at coordinate 25,376,185 of NC_083776.1, read as the reverse complement.
TCCCACAGTGAAGCCAGCAATACAGCGGTTTCAGCTGATAATGTGTATGTGTGTATATATTATTACTTCGCTAGCAACTTTTCTTTAATGTATTTTCATGAAATGTAGGCTATCTGTATTTATGTTACTGACCTAGCTAATTGCTAAACCCGTCGCGATTAGCTCACTATTTTGGCAAGCTGTTGCCTTCCAGGCTTCACTAAGGGAGTAGTATACATTGGGCTGGAGGAACGCATTGATAAATCATAGGAGACGTCGTTATTTGGAATCACACCGGAGCGGTGAGAGCAATAGCCTATAGCTACGTTTTCCCTGTCCTTGCAGAGAGCCAGAAGGAGGTGTCACAAGCCTCAAACAAAGTGATTATGTGGCCATGCTTCAAATCTTCTAATAAAGCTGTAAATGGAATGTAAAGCCATAGCAACAAAGTCTAATGCTGCCTTCACGTCATATCAGAATGAACAAATTAGCACCTTCCGACTGGGAAAAACAGTTCACATCTACATCTACATTAAACGCGAAGCAAAAAACTTCACCAGCCACTTCATGCCGCTTCTGAAGCCTACCATGATGTTTGCAGATGTAACTTGAACTTGAACTCACCATTATAGTTTGTTGTTTCATTCGCGTAGTAGGCTACGCCATGCCCCATACATGTTTTATGGAATTTATATTCAACTCCACTTAAGCATTAATTAATCAGGATTAATGAATGAAACGTCACCCAATTTAATGTTGAATCCTGTTGCGTTTTTATATTATATGAATAATTATAATATCCAATTGGCATATGAAATTAAATATTATATATATATATATATATATATAATATTATCCATCCATCCATCCATTATCTGAACCCGCTTATCCTGAACAGGGTCGCAGGGGGGCTGGAGCCTATCCCAGCATACATTGGGCGAAAGGCAGGAATACACCCTGGACAGGTCGCCAGTCCATCGCAGGGCACACACACAATTCACTCACACACTCATACCTACGGGCAATTTAGACTCTCCAATCAGCCTAACGTGCATGTCTTTGGACTGTGGGAGGAAACCCACGCAGACACGGGGAGAACATGCAAACTCCGCACAGAGAGGCCCCGGGCGACGGGGATTCGAACCCAGGACCTCCTTGCTGTGAGGCGGCAGTGCTACTCACTGCGCCATCCATGCCGCCGATAATATTATATATGAATAAAATATTAATTAATGGAATAATAAAATAACAAAACACACTTTACAACTGTTCTTTTTAATTTCCATGCACAATGCAAACAGGAGACCACTCCTGAAGTTTTTTTGGCTCCTACAAAAAAACTGACATCCAAAAACTTTCATAAATCCCACATAATTTGTGGAAATGAATTTCCGATGGAGTTACGGTGAATTTCATTCGGCCCACATTTGATAAATGAGGCCCAAATGAGCCTGGCCACACTGTGGCACAAAGGTGGAAGTCTGCAAATTGTGGCATTGACACACGAACCCATGCAGAGAGGAAAAGCATGCGGTCATTGATCAATATCTCTAGAGGCTCTTTTCTGAGAAATGCTGCTATCAGATGAAGATAGACAGCAGAATAATGGAACAAGAAACCCTTCTGAGGTCAGAGAAAATAAATAAACTAGCTCTAACAGAGTTCTATTTTGGGATTCTCGGAAGAAAAACACTAAACTGGTGATACCAAACTGAAATTGACCTTTAATGTTCTTACAGAAGCAGCCACCATAGGAGCTTCTGAAAAGGATTGCACAGCTTATATGAAACTGCTTATCTGGTGGGTTCTTGGCTTGGACCTGCCTGTACTCCAGCGTGAGCTACAAAGCTCTTGTCATCAGCCTCCAGAGCCAAGCGTAGGCAGGTGGTCCTGCCCCAGGATGGAGAGATTCGAATCAGAAGCCTCTGGGCACGCTGCACATCGTGGCTGTAGCACTCACTGAACACACCTGTAGGGTGGAGATGGGGTTGTGCAGAGGGGGGAGGGAGGTTGGGGCCAGGGATGGAGACAGGGCAGGGAGGATGTGTCAGAAATACAGGAAACCAGGGCTGGAACTAATAACCACAATAGTCATTGAGGTGAAGGGTTAAACTACTGCTATCCATTATGTGAATGGATTATCAGATTACTTCAGTAAGAAGATAATAGAGACCATGAATCAAAATGTGAAAATATTTTGATGGTTCAGGTACCAATGGCCTGTTTCTCGTAGTAATCAGCCAGCTCCCACATCTTTTCTGCCTCGTCATCCTCATCAACTTCCTCCTGTGCCAGCTTCTTCAGGATCTTGCTAGCAGCTAGCGCAGCGCACATGCTGTCCCTGCACTACACAGACAAACCCAACAGGAGCACAATGCTCAGCTGCACGGCACACACTGTGCTGCACAGAGAACTCTTAGCATGTACATTCCAGCAACTTACAGTCTCCTTACTGCCAGCTTTTAAATCACGTAACCCATGCAAGAGGCCCCTTGAAAACAGATTCATTATTTCCAAAAGTGTTACATAAAAAAGGTATTCAGATCAATTTGAACAGAAATGCACCCTAATATAAACCAGACTTCCCTGGAGTCTTCAGATCACAGCACAGCCACCCTCTCTACCAGTGTGTTGTACCTGTTCCCAGGCGATCTCAGCCAGCTCCTTTCTGTTCTGCAGGATGGCCCAGAGGAAGAGGTCCCTCCCTGGGTACCGCAACCCCTCTGTGTCCCTGTCCGGCCAGTTGGATGGAATGTTCTGGAGCTCCGTTGGCCCTTTGGGGGGAAACTGAAAAAGCATGGTGTCGAAAGTCACGACAGCCCGGTGATGAACGCAAACGTTCGACGGGCCTTTTCTGACCTGCTGACACTCACCATGACGCGGATGTGGTCCTCAGGCATCTCGATGCGTGGCCGGGTGGAGGCAGGGGGGTAGATGAGCTCTGTAAAGCCGCCCAGGTAGTGGCGCACTTCATCAGACACGTGGCGGAGACACATAGTGCTCCGGCCAGCCAAATCCTGGCAACCCTTGCGACCCCTCTCACTTTTCATGCGCTTGGCCAGCCTGCGCAGGAAGATGCAGCCCGTCTCCAGGTGGCTGTATAGATCGACCAGGATGTCCTCTGTCAGGAACTGCCTCAGGCACACCCCATTCTCCAGCAGCAGTTTCACAAAGTCTGGCTTGTGGCCAACCAGGGCTGACCGCATGGCCTGGTGCAGGTCGCTGGACTGGAGTAGAATAGAGTAAGCTTCTCTAACCTTTACTTATGGTAATACATTACAAATGTATGTATTACAAATACATACACAACATATATACTAATTAACAACACATGTAACTTCAAATTCAGGTCAAAAGTTATAACTGGTAGCCTCTTCAAACATGTAACTATACACATGTGAAGCCAGTTTGCTGTTGAGAGAGAAGGTGAGTGAAGTCAGATTAATTTCTGTGGTGTTGGCTTCAGTTCAAGGCTTATGCAAGAATGGGTTTAGTTGAGAAAGGGCACAAACAATTCCATAATAAGAACATTACATGGTGCCCTTATGAACATGTACTCAGGGCCACCCAACACCATTACATCTAGCTACGTATACTCAAAGTATAAATTTAATTCTATAGAGGGCCGAAGACCCAATCCTTTCTGATAAGTCACCCAAAAACAGGATATTACGTGTAAGCCACACCTTCCACTGGCTCTCCTCAGTGAAGATCTCGCTCTTTGCTATGTCCAAACGGTTCCAGGCTACTGCCAGCTCCAGCTCCTGCTCCCAGGTTTCCTGGCCACTGCTCCGGGAAGCTGGGAAAGAGCACAGGGAGGAGCATTGTAAACATTGTCCTTGTCCTTGTTTGTCCTTGATTGTCCTTCTCGGAATGCACAGAACTGCAGAAACCGCTCTCAGATGGATAACTGCTAACAACTAGACAGATTTTATGCACAGTGTTAAAATATACATCTACTCTGATGGGAATGGAGCATCCATTAAGACACAATTGAAAATCCTGTTTCTAAAAATGCTTAGGAGTACATTTAAGAAGATTAATGGAAACCTGCGGAGTAAACAACATACAGTCCTCTCAGGGGGACAGTGAGGAGTGGTTATATATCAGCTCTGACTGGAAATGATCAGCCACATGGAGAGTACAGGAAGAGGTTAGAGTGGCTAATGCAAGTCCTGCAGCCGGAATACTGTACAGGTAAGTGAATTTTTACTATCATGATGGGTACTCTCTCAGTCTTTGTATCTTTGTAGGTTTTGTAGATTACCATTATCTACATTAATCATCCATCCATTTATTGAAGCATGAGACATTGAGCTATTATTATGGCAAGATGGGCCCTCCTAACTCTAAGCTCTCCCAATGCAGATTCAGGGTTTAATATTTCTACAAAGTCCAAAGTTTGCAGACAGTGCTGTCTCTGGCAGAATTCCCGCCAGCTGAGCTGATGCAGACAGGGTCATTTGAGAAGCCCTGGTCAGGCACCTTTGAGGAGAGCTCGGAGGATGGCTACGTCAACATCATTCTGTCCCTCCTCATCGATGCGGAACACGGTCAGCAACTGGGGCGTCCTGAGAATGTCCTGGATCTGAGGGGGAGGTGAACATCAGAGTCCTCCACCCAAAGACATCTGCAGACCCCCTCGTAAGCATCTATATGCCCTGCCCCAAATCTTACCTTCTTGGTCCACTCAATGAGCTGCCGCTCTTTGAACCTCTCGTACTCTTGGCCAAAGAACTTCATCATCAGCTGGCGAATGAGGGCGAGGGTGACTTGGGCTATGGGCCGTTCCGCAACCTGGGCGATGACGTCGGCCAGCCGTCCCGAGCCCTCCAGGATCACACACGGGGTGCCGTTGAGCATGGCGTTGTAGATCGTCTGTAGTTGTGGAGGTATGCACAGACACAGCCCACTGTGAAAGGATACTGTCACGTCTGTCATGTTTGTTGAAACTAAATGAAGAACGTTGGACCATATGGTCAGAGGTTACCTACATTCAGGGTCCCTGGTCCACCGTCTAGCACCACGCAAACCACAGGGACCTTCAGCCCACACTCTGGGGGAGAAACAGAGCGTACAGGCTCGGTATCCCCGCAAAAAGCAAAGAATAATCTAATATGGGGATGGATTTAATGACACCTTGTATTTCCCATTCATCGTCTCTCAATCAGTGGAAAACACAGGTCCAGCACACACTCCTCCTCACCTTTGTCCCCCAGGGGCTGCTGGGAAATGAGTTTCTCCAGCTTGCTGCGGAGAGCTATCTCCACACCGTAGGTCCCGTGCGTCCCATCGTCCACCAGCAAGAAGTGGGAGTGATTGAAATCCAGACAAGCCAGCCTGCTTTGGTTCTGCTCGTCCAGGGAGTAGTGAGCTGGGAAGCAGCCCTGTATCAAGACATAGGAGATCAAGGCTGTAGGATAGAGCAGTCGTCTGATCAGGAAGAGGCCTTGCATGAGAAAACAGGAGAGCAGAAAGGTAGGACAAAGCAGGCCTAAGGCTTGGGCATCTGTGTGCACACAGGTTCAGCCTGACCTCAGAGTTCAACAGAGCTTGTCTGAAATAATGCCTTTCAGATTTTCTTTCCCTCCCACCACCACCCCAGCATCCACCTGTGGGCTCTGATTCTCAAGATCCCCATGGGAGCATTTGTAGTCACTCCCTTTGGTTTTGGCTGGCTTACAACAGGGAGTGATGAGAGGCAGAGATTGACATTAAAATATTGCTTAATTAATTGTGAGTTGTCTGACTGAAATACTTTTCTGTGCTCGATAGATCGTGCCTGGTGCAATTGAGCCAACCAAGAGGACCAGAAGGCAGAGGTTGGTGCATTCTGAAAGTATTTCATAGGTTCCAACACTCCATACAAGCTGAGTAAAGCATAGAAAACTATTTGAATCCGAAATAATTATGTATTTGACCCAGGTCTGGTATCACAGGTCCAGCCTCACCTCCGTGTTCACCAGAGCATGCCGGTTGAGCAAAGTCCCCCAGGTTGCCACGCCGATTGCCACAATTTGATCCTCTGTTGTGCTGGTGGTCAGGGCGTAGTCCCTCACTGCCTGCCCGACATGCTTCATCACCCCCGTGTTTGTGCCCCCAGTCAGGATCCACGCACCTACAAACACAACAAAGGCCTCATGTCTATACGACTGCAAACCATAGACCCCGCACACAGCAGCACTCGCACACCATACCACTGTAGATGCAATATTCAACAATGCCAATATACACTGGTGACATGGCATGAAACACCACACAGCATCTCGCACTGTATGTTGGAGTCTGTGTCCACTTATCTCCGCCTCCCCACACTTCCAAAAGGAGATGTGTTGAGGAAAGGAGGATACATTTTTGAGTATAAGGACATTGGGACCCTCTTGTCTGAATTGGGTGAGAAAATGAGGGGGTCACAGGTCAGGACATACCTGTGGTTTTGGCCACCTTAATCAGCCCCCTGCGGAACATCTCCTTCAGCCGGGTCCTCATGTAGAAGTTCTGGGCTCCGCCCGTCACAGAGATGAGAAGGTTAGGTGGGCGGAGCTTCCAGTGGTCAGTCATCAGCTCGTACAGGACATCAGTGGAGGTGTCTGTGGACACTCGCACATACTGAAGGGACACACACACACACACACACACACAAAAGATCACATACAAGGGCAGAAAAGGAAAGGTAACTCTCAATCTATTGTAAATACACAAAACCTGATGCTATTCACATGCTATTCACATCCTTTTACCTTTCCTATTTTATGCCCCAGTCCACCGAAGCTGATGTCTCCATAGGCGTCTGTGGGCACCTCCCGAATGTGTTTGTGTTTGTCCCACGTCTCACCCACAAACTCGTCAGGCTTGAAAGCATCTTCCACATGATAATGTCTGGGGTAGCCACACATGCAGAACCCTTTGCTGGATGAGAGACAAAAAATAATTCACAGAATGTTTTTATCATGCTGTTACGACTAGGAATCACACACACTGATATTCCTCGTTTCCTTTTGGGTTTTCCCCTTTATTTTATTTTTGATTTGGCACTTGCTGCTGTGACGTCAGGCAGCGGGACACATCTGTGGAAATGGCGGCTGTGTCCCATTTTGTTTTCCTATTTTTTGTTAGGCCCACAGCCGGGGCAGTTCTAGGATTTTTTTACTTGGATGGCCAAGGGGGGTCCAAGGGTTGCCTGGGTGGCCACCATATCTCCTGGCTTCCTGCGCACAAAACATTTTTGGGGTAATTTATGTTTTTTATCATTTCACGTGCGAAAAAACCCCCCAAAAAACCACGATGCATTACTAGTCTACTAAGACTAAACATAAATTAATAGGCTATTGGCTACTGATAAGCCAATGTACAGGATAACATTAACAATGACAAATAAATAGGCTATCGCCTCTTTTGTCATCAAGACCCTTCTCTGAGCTCACTTGCAAAAGTTAAGGCTATTCATTAGACAAATGCTTTAAGCAAACCACCATTATGCAAATTAAGCATATGTCTGCACATACAGTAGACAGCATTCCATTCCATTTTCCATGCCACACTGCCTGTTTTAGTGCCTCAAAATTGCACCAATATGACCAATCTGAATTACATCGTATATCATACATGACATCATATATTGTTATCATAAGACACTTAGATGTTTATGGTCCAAAAATAATTTTTTATTTATTTTGACTATATTTAAGGCAATTAAAGAACACAAACTGAACAAATACATTGGAAAAAATGTTTCTTTATTTTAATGAAATCTTTTCAAACAATAAAGAGCTTTTGAACTATATGAATTCATTATTGTCTTGAAAACTTGTATCAATCAGCGTGTCACATAAAAATGTCAAAATACTATAAGAATTATATACCATTCTGTACCAGCATTATGTACCAGTCCCTACAATTCCTTGCCCTCACAGAGACCTGGATCACACCTGACAACACCGCCACTCCCGCTGCCCTCTCATCCTCCTTCTCCTTCTCGCACACTCCCCGGCCTTCCGGCCGTGGCGGTGGTACTGGTCTTTTAATTTCCCCCTCGTGGAAATTCTCTGTTCTCCCCCTCTCTGACCTGTCCATATCCACTTTTGAATTCCATTCTGTTGCAGTATCCCACCCTACTAACCTTTTCATTGCAGTTATTTACCGTCCTCCAGGGCCCCTGGGAAACTTCCTTGATGAGCTAGACACCCTTCTCAGCTCCTTCCCTGAGGATGGCACCCCACTGATTCTCCTTGGAGACTTCAACATCCACCTAGAAGCCTCCCAGGCTGCTGCCTTCCTACCGCTAATCCACTCCTTCGGCCTCTCCCTGCAACACTCTCCTCCAACCCACAAGGCGGGCAATGTCCTAGACCTTGTCTTTGTGAGGAACTGCTTATGCTCTGATTTCACGGTTACCCCTCTGCACACATCTGATCACCACTTCATCTCATTCTCCCTCCCTCTTCCTCCCCATCCTCCTCCCCCTCCTCCCACCCACACTTCCTCAGCCCACCGTAACCTCCCCTCCCTCTCACTCTCTTCCTTTGCCAGCACCGTCATCGCCTCACTCCCCCCTCTTGAATCCTTCTTCAAACTCCCCACTAACTCTGCATCTGCCACCCTCCTTTCATCTCTCTCCTCCGCCTTTGACTCTCTCTGTCCGCCTGTCTCAAAGCCACCTCGCACATCCCCTCCCAGTCCTTGGATATCAGACACCCTCCGTACCTCCAGGGCCAGCCTCCGCGCAGCGGAGAGGAAGTGGGGGAAATCCAGAGACACTTCAGACCTCACGACTTACCAGTCTCTCCTGGAGGCATTCTCTTCCGCTGTCACTGCCGCCAAAGCAAAATACTTTCAAACACAAATTCAGAACTCCGGTTCTAACCCCGGAAACTTTTCTCTATTTTCTCCTCTCTCCTCAATGCACCGCCTCCTCCTCCTCAGTCCTCCTTTTCTGCTGATGACTTTGCTGATTTCTTCGATGAGAAGGTCACAGTCATCCGTAGATCCTTTACAACCACCGCCCCCCTCACTGTGCCCTTCCCCCCCTCTAGGCCCATCCTTTCCTTTTCCACTTTCTCCCCCCTTACAGACTCTGATGTTTCTCAACTCCTGCTCTGCCACCGCCCTACAACCTGTGCCCTTGACCCTATCCCCTCTTCTCTTCTCCAAACTATCACACCTGACATTCTCCCATTTGTCACCTCCCTTGTCAACTCCTCCCTGTCTTCCGGCTGTTTTCCGGCATCCTCCAAGAGGGCCCACATCACTCCGCTGCTAAAAAATCCTACTCTGGATCCCTCCATCATCCTGAACTACCGCCCGGTATCTCTTCTTCCATTCCTTTCTAAAACCATAGAACGAGCCGCTTCTACTCAACTTTCTTCTTTCTTTTCTAACAACAACCTGCTAGACCCCCATCAGTCTGGCTTCAGATCGGGCCACTCGACAGAGACTGCGCTCCTCTCCGTCAGTGAGTCACTCCATGCCGCACGAGCAGCCTCCCTCTCCTCTGTCCTCATTCTCCTAGATCTCTCTGCTGCCTTCGACACTGTGGATCACTCCATCCTCCTGTCTGCCCTGTCAGCAACGGGCATCTGTGGCACAGCCCTGGACTGGATTGAGTCCTACCTCTCTGGTCGCTCCTTCCAGGTTGCCTGGGCTGGTTCGGTATCGACACCTCGGCCCCTCGCCACAGGAGTTGCCCAGGGCTCAGTCCTAGGCCCGCTTCTTTTTTCTCTTTACACTCGCTCCCTTGGCCCTGTGATCACTACACATGGGCTATCCTACCACTGCTACGCGGACGATACCCAACTCTTCGTCTCGTTCCTGCCGTCTGATACGCAGGTTTCAGCCCGTATCTCTGCTTGCCTGAGGGACATCCAGAGCTGGATGGACAACCACCATCTAAAGCTCAACCCAGGCAAGACTGAAATGATATTCATCCCTGCTAAAACCTCTCCCCATCTGGATCTCTCCATTTCCCTCGGGGATACCACACTCACGCCGTCACCCAGTGCAAGGAACCTCGGTGTGGTGATGGACAGCAGACTGTCCCTCTCCGAGAACATTGTGGCGGTGACCCGGTCATGCAGGTTCTTCCTATACAACATATGGAGAATCCGCCCCTTTCTCACCCCCTACTCGACCCAGCTCCTGGTCCAAGCGATGGTTCTGTCCCTCCTGGACTACTGCAATTCCCTCTTGGCTGGCCTCCCAGCATCTGCCATCAGACCCCTCCAACTCATCCAGAATGCAGCAGCTCGTCTGGTCTTCAACCTTCCCAAATACTCACACGTCACCCCCCTGCTTACTTCCCTCCACTGGCTGCCTGTCATGGCTCGCATCAAATTCAAAACATCGGTGCTAGCCTTCCAAGCAGTTAAAGGGTCTTCCCCAGCTTATCTGCAAAAAAAAATCATCAGACCCTACACCCCTGCCAGACCTCTTCGTTCAGCCTCCACAGGCCGCTTGGCACCTCCCCCTCTCCGAACCTCCACATCACGCTCACGACTACTGTCTGTTCTGGCTCCACGGTGGTGGAACAAACTCCCCGTTGAGGTCAGAACTGTAGAATCTCTCCCCACCTTCAAGCGCAAGCTGAAGACACACCTCTTCAAGCAGCACCTCTCCCCACCCCTCCCTACCTCCCTGTGAACCTTAATTGTTGTCTTTGTGACTTGCTTTGTGTATCGGTATTCTTAGTTGGCTAGGAAAGCAGTGTTTGGATAGTTAACTTTGGTCACTTTTGCTCTGTTTGTTTCTTTGTTCTCAAAAAAAAAAAAAAAAAAAAGGGCCCTCGTCCTTATCTTTGCTGTGCAGGTAGCAATTGAAATTGTACTTCCCTCTAGGGTCTTTCAGCGAACTTATCCCTGGTTATGGGTATGCACTTTGTTGTACGTCGCTCTGGATAAGAGCGTCTGCCAAATGCCAATAATGTAATGTACACAGTGGGTACAATATTATTATGTAAATACACATTCTCAAGTTAACGATTTGGCTATATAGATTTAGCTGATTTAGCTTGTAGTACACAAGGGGGCCATATTATATTAAAAAAACAGCATTCAAGTCATGTATTTCTTGTTGAGACTAACGTTCGTTAGCTAGCTGTTTGATGTTATTTAATGATTACATTTAAATTATATTTCAACCATAATGTTACCATTCAACATATTGAATATTTCAACCTGTCACACTGACGAGAGCAAAATAGAGTTTAGAGCACAGGTGTCAAACTCCAGTCCTGGAGGGCCGCAGTGTCTGCTGGTTTTCGGGTTGTTCTCAGAACCTGTGGTTCATTTAAGTAATTAATTAAAGAATCGACACACCTTGTTCTCGAGGCCTGATTGAAAGGAAACCACAAAAAACAGCAGACACTGCGGTCCCTTGGGAATTCAGTTTGACACCCCTGGTTTAGAGGCTTACAAACTGCACCATACAAGCTTGCAAGCAGTCCTGTCATGTCATGTCCTGGTGATTTTTTTGGCGCACATTTGGCAGTCTTGCAAGTGGAAAAGATGGTGTCTTTGTAAAAACAGATTGACTGACAAAACGGATTTGTGCTTCTGACAGGTGTGCTTTTGATGCACATTTGGAAGGCAGCAAAACGGGAAAGATGGTGTCTTGTTAAAAACAATATCTTGGTAAAAGCAGACTGACTATGTGCAGGTCGGCACTGGGGTGGCCAATCCGATTTTGGTGGTGGCACCTTGGCCACCTCTTTAGAACCACCCTTGCCCACAGCACACACCTACCTCTCGGTAAAGCAAGTCTAATTAGGAGCATTATAGTTTGGCCAGCACCTTATAGGCTTAATTTGATCTATACGTTTCCCAGCAGCTAGAGGGATTCGTAACAATGCATTCATAGTGGAGATGCAGCCTGTAACTAATTATGGGATGTTTGACCGTGACCAACAATCAGAGACTTTAAGATCTGGCATAGAGGAACTAGCCAATTTAAACATTACTCTTTTTTCATATAATTTTCTATCATAATTGCACCTCATTATCGAGACATAACACAAATACTGTACAACTCATTACATTCATGCCCTTGTGTAAATGTATTTTCTTTCACTTCATTGTTTCATTTCATTCTGCATTATTTATGAGCAACAAAAACACTTAAGTGGTTTTGCTGTCAGTAAATTTGTAACAATCACCAGACATGAAACAAACAACATTCCATACACTGTTTCTTGAACAGAAAATGAACACTTCCTTTTTCTCAAAACAGACAACCTTCCCAGGTATCTCTTTCTAAAGAGATATAAATCTCACATAAACTTTATTTTGCTAAATCTAGAAAGATGATATGAGCATCCATTATCTGGGTGACTCATACCCACTTTGACTGTGTAAAAATATATTCCAGTGAGCTGCTTATATGAAGAGCTGAAAGCCATTATCACAGAATAATATCACTGATAACTGAAAATATTAAGAGTCTTTCCTGTTTGAGCAGTGTTCCCACATGTATCATTAATGACCACATCAGTGATACTGTAAATGCAACACTCCAAAGCTATGAATAAGTATATAAAGTGTCTAATATAATAAGTATACACTATGAACATGCTCATTCATAGATACAAATGCAGTGTCATATAATAAGTGGAACTACTCAAAAGCGACTGCATGTGTTTAAGTTATAGAAGTTGTGTAAGTTCCTACACAGAGAGAGATCATTCCCACAGATGCACTGTTTTCTGCAGGACGACTATATCGGGTGGTTAGCGCACACGTGTTCGTACCTCCTGGGGAGACTCCCTCCCCAGCTTCATCAAGGTCAGCGCCCGGCATACTCCCCTCTGCTCAGACAGCTACAGGGGAGGAGAGGTAAAGAGAGAGGATGCCCCTTACCTTTCATTCTCACTGTAGAAGCAGCACTCTTTCTTCTTGATGTTCTGCTTTATCCAGGAGGCAAATAGGCTGCGCTGGAAGGAGGGAGAGAGGGACATGTAATCAGGGGCTCTGGCCACGCTGACAGCAAGGCTCTGGATGAGCATGGGCTCTTCCACGCACTCCTCCATGCTTGGGAGGGTGCAGGAGAGGGAGAGGCAGAGGAGAGCTCAACACTGGGAGTCTGCAGCAGGATGCTCTGCAGTAAGTTACTCCACTTTCTCCTGCTGCAGTGATGTCATGAGCACAGTCTGGGAGAGCTACAGAGAGGGAGGGGGAATGAAATCTGATCATGACTAAACAGAACATCTTCTGCACAAAGGAATGTGCCAGAAGATCACGGTTAACCCTGGATGGATGTTGAGGACAGAGTGAGAACACAGGTTTGCCCCTTCATATATTCTTGCCAACCTGCTTATGATGGGGAACTGCAAATCTAAACTGGGGACCAAAAGACTTCAACTCCCATGAAGCACTGCTAGAGCAAAGCCAGGACACAAGTGATAGCCTGCTGGGCGGCCCCTGGCCATTCTGAAGCATCGCAGTTGCTCACCGTGCAGGGATTTAAAGGTACTGATGTTACAGGAGGGGTAATATGAGCTCAGGAAACTCTGGAGTATCAAAGCAGATCTGAAATGCGTATCTATATTCTGAGTATCTATGTTCTGAAATGAATAATGTGCGACTGAGAGCAAAACATGCTTCATTGATTCCCCCTATCCATTCAACTTCCCTTCACAGTTTTGATAATTATCCAGAATAATCTCTGTACACAGAAGCAGAATTAGGGGTGATGCGGTGTACCCATATGAGCAGCCTCAGAGTACCCAACATGTAGGCAAAAACTCAAGCCTAATTCTTGAACATATTATTTTATGAATTTTGAAAAGTAGCCTAACATTGTCCAGTGTTTACATCAAAATATATTTATCCTTTAAATCAGAGATTTTGTTGAAATGGAATCAACTTATTGATGTTAGGATGTTATGATGCGTTGTTTGTTCAGAGATTCTCTCCTGCATACCACTGTAATGTGTGGTGATTCGCGTTACTGTCACTTTCCTGTCAGCTTTGACCAGTCTCCTCTGACCTCTCTTATTAACAAAGTGTTTCTGCCCAGAGAACTTCTGCCCACTGGATGATTTTTTTTCTTTTCTTTTTTTTCAGACCATTCTCTGCAAAGCCTAGAAACTGTTGTGTGTGAAAATCCCAGGAGATCAGCAGTTTCTGAGATACTCAAACCACCCTATCTGGCATGAACAATCATTCCACAGTCAAAGATCAATTTTTTCCCCCATTCTGATGGTTGATGTGAACATTAACTGAAGCTCCTAACCTGCATCTGCATTATATTTTGCATACGATTGGCTGATTAGATAATTGCATGAATAAGTAGGTGAACAGGTGTTCCTAATAAAATGCTCAGTGAGTGTATATCAAAGTATGACATAATAATGCAAAATGAATGAACAAAATAAAGAAAATAGTTTTGAATATAATATTGAACTTTTTTTTATTTCATAATGTTGAGACTGTCCCAAATTACCTTCACGCGTATGGTAATTTGGGACGTTAAAAAAGTACTTTGCACAGAGAAAAATAATATAACATGACAGAAATTTGAGTGCTTGTAAATAAATGTCAGTCTAATCTTGTGTGTATTATGCTTTTTACCAGAGCCAGAGCAATGGCCGTGGTGTAACTTTACCCTCCTATTATATTTATGGCCACTTTTATGGTTGGGGTCAAATTGACCCCAACAGTTTAAATAAATGCAAAAAATATTGCAAAAGAAAAATGTTGACACTTTGTGTGTTGCCTTGTGATCGTTCAATCTTCCCGACATTCCGAATACAACTCAAAAAAGCACCGCATCCGCAGCAACAGTTCGGTTATGGTGACTGATATCACTGAGGTACTGTTTTAATTATGAAACCACGATTAAACATCACTTAATTACTTTTTATGTTAAATATCCATGAATAAACTATGAAGTAGGTCAGTAGGACTTGCCAGTTGCCATTTCCATGCTGTAATTTCGTCATTACTAGCCTCGGTACTCGCGAGCAAGCCAGCTAGTCTTTTTCATTAAAACGACGTTATCTCCGTCATGCACAACTTACAAATATTTTTCTCTGTTAAAATAAAAGTTTCAATAAATCAATCAATTTTGATTGGGAAATAAGAAGCAGCATAAACACTGCTAGAAGATACAAATACACCTGTCAGGTTTCTTGTTTTTCACTGTATTGTTTTCCGTCGCGTTTCCGTGTTTTTATTGCCTCTGCGTACACCGTAGTCACCGTGTCAGTTCGTTCATTCATTGTTATTCGTTTCACCTACGTTTTCACTTCCTGATTGTTTACCACACATGTGTCGATACCGTCCGCTCCAGCGGTATTATCTGATTGATTTCTCTTACGACCCGTTTCGCACCCGACTTCCGCTCTTTGTTTATCCCGTCTGTTTGATTCAGAACCGATGTTTATCGACCCGTTTCTGTTTTTTTACTTCTATCTTCTGGATCCAGATTCTGTATGATTGACCTGTTTGTTTTCGAAAACATGTTAGTATAATCAAACTACCGTATGTCTCATTTATAAAATATATGCAGTGTAATAAAATGATACAGAACATGACAGTATAAACAATTTGGGATTGTCTGATGCTTGAATAATTATATATAAGTATATTTGTGTCTGAGTTCATGCTGTGTCGCAAATTATCTAACGTGGTTTCCCATATTTACAAATGTGAAGGGAAAAAAAGGAAAGATTTTGGCTCAGTGATTACAAAATAGTTTGCCATACATTCACGTTATAATATCACAATTATGCATGTATATGAATAGCTAAGAACGTGAGGATTGTAAACATGTACCGTATTATGGGTATCTTATTAAAACTGGTGGTGAGGGCAGACTCAAACTGAATTTACAAGAAGTGCCCCAAATTACTTGAATTCACATTACTTGTAAAAGTGAAAGTAACACATAGCTTGTCTCAGTTCAGCAGTCAGACAACCACATCCGGTGTTATTGTATTTGCATGTTTGTGTATTTGCTTCCATGGTCTGTATGTTTTAATGTCAAGAGTAAATGTTCAGACTAAAAATATAGTTTAAAAAGAGTTTCATTTGCCCAGTGTCTGTAGTCTCCCAGCCTCATGTAACTATCGCAACGAAACTTTAAATCCGTTTTTCTCAAAAACATGGTGTGGTGGCACTTCAAACTCCCTTCATATCTGGCGTAGAGAGGTAAATTTGGTATCGTTAGAACGATTACATTCTCGTTCGTAAAACACAAAATTCGTTTTGGGGATTTTGATATAGCAAGCCACATATGTTTCCTTCTGCCGTAAATGATCTCTATTCTATACAGTCACAGCTGGGTGAAAATTCACTTGAAATAAAAACAATTAAAAACTTTGCATTGCAAGCAAAATTGCTACATTAAATGGGATGGGGCAAACTTTTTGTGACGCTCTGGTCACTGATGAATTTTATACTGAAGCATCCAGAAAAGGAGCTACATATTTTGAGAACAGGTTAAACAGTAATAATCATGGATCAAAAACAAAGGTCATCTTGAATTGAATGCCATCTCAATGACTAACAAACTAATGTCACACATTATAAAACAGCCTGATAATCATAGTGAAATTTAAGTACTGAATTCATAAATGAGCAAACTCGGTCCTGCCGGGTTATATCCTCATGGAGGTGCTGTCTGTAATTCACAACTTAAAGATGATAGCGTGACACACCTTCTTGATGTTGAACAGCAGCTGGTGTACTTTCCGCTGGCTGTCCACTTCGTCTGGGTGGACCTTGATGTCTTGTCTGGGCAACATCTCTGAGAAACATTTCGGTTGTAAAGTATCCAACAGTAGCCGAGGTGGAAGAAAAAGCAAAATATGCTTATGTGCAGCTGAAAAAAACTTCAGTCCACTGACATTTACTGTGATAACTAGTGTTGTTATTGTATAAACTATTATTTAACTAAATGGAAGCATATTTTCAACTGAATGTGACTACTGAAGTTCTCCTTAGAGTAAGGATCACCTAAAAGTAAGGATTCTGTCTCTAGGCTTTTAAGGACCATATTAACACTATTAGGTTTTACAATATTTACTGTATTTAAAGTATTATTCTTTGCATGAATAATTTCATTTTGATGCTTTAATGTCATTCATGAGCCTCACTGTGCTAAAAACACGGAAAAAAATAATACATACTGTACCACATGCTTGATTTTTGATCAGGTGAATGACACATATTCCATATTCTGCAGACTCCAATCATATAAATATACAGAAAGATGTTCACTACCCTCTCACGCATAAAGCCCCTCCTATTTCTCGCATGTGCTTCTGCTGAGAATACAGCACAAACAGTGACAGGAGGGGGGGGGGGGGGGGTGTACATCTGCTACTCTTTGCTGTGAACCTAGAAAAAGCAGACTTATGCAGACAGCTGTACCCTAGTTCTGACATACAGAGCTGATATAGGTAAGACTTGTGGTGGAGAGGAGGTACCCGTTACCTGTTCAGATGTCTGCTTCTGCAGCTTTGCCCTGCACTATCTGTCCCTGCCGGCCGTTCTGCCACACATCTTCCTCTGGAGCCACCGTGCAGGGTGGCCTGAAGACCCCATTGTGAGCACAGAAACCCCCCTTCTCGGTACACTCTCCCCGCTTATGCCAACAGGTCAAGGCAGCACATTGAATGTGCAGCAAGGGTTGTGGTCCGCAGACTGGAGGCTTTCACGATCGTCTGAGAGGGGTTTGTTTCTTAAAGGCTGCTGGGCTACACCTGCGTTCCTCGCCCTTGAAGCCGTCGTCCCAGAGATGGTTGCCAGGTAATGGCTGAATTGTATATCTTGGGGGAAAAAGGGGTTGTTTAAAGGATCAAATGACACCTACAGGGGATTTGGGAGATCTGCACGCGAGGAGCCGGCTCATCACGTGGTTAATGTAAATGCAGTACATAAGCTCAGGAGGTGTGGTGAGACACTTGACTGCATTCTATGTTAGTGCGTTACTTTCCGGAATCTATAAAGTATTTACAAGGGCTCATTATAGTTGATTATGGGGAAGCTGCTGCCACCAACCACAATTTGGCAATGTGTATGTACAGTATTGCAACATCCATCCATTGGAGATTTTTGGTTGTTTTGAAACATACAGTCCACTTTAAAAGTATTGGAACAGCAAGGTAAATTCCTTTGTTTTTGCTATACACTGAAGACAATTGAGTTTGAGGTCAAAAGATGTACATGAGATGACAGATTGAATTGATTGGACATAGTTTAGAAAGGCACACACCTGTGTATGTAAGGTTCCACAATTCACACTGCATGTTGGTGTTCTCAGGAGCACAGTGGCCTCAATAATTGTGAAATGGAAGAAGATTGGAACCACCAGGACTCTTCCTAGAAACTGAGTAACCGGTGTGGTGGTTACAGTCATGTGGCTCATCCTCCTCCTCTGCAGGCAGGAGGGTGGCTGGGTTTAGCACTGTGCATCTTTTAATAGTCACATGGGGAGTGAGAGCAAAATATGTTGCTGGTGCAACATTTGTGTGGGTGAGAAGTGTGCAATTTTCAGTTTGAGAAATATTTCCGCAATTGCATGAGGAACCAAAACTGTGACAGGCAATAACTTCCATAGATGGGGCCATAACAGCTAGGAAGCAAGCACCACAGCATCTAACTGCTCAGAAAAATATGCGACTAGTCTCTGCTTCGCACCATGTTCCTGCATTAACATTGCTGATATGTAGCCTTGTTCTCATCTACAGCGAGAGTGAATGGTTTGTACATGTCGGGTAATCCTCATGTGGGTGTGCTGCCCAGCTGTTGTTTTACTTGCGTGATACTGTTTTTGGCTTCTGAGGTCCATTGGACCTCATCTCCAGGAGTTAATCCATATCCGCATGCCACGTCTTGAATAGGTCGTGCTAATTCAGAATATTCAGGAATTCACTGTCTACAGTAGCCTGTCATGCCCAGAAATGACATTACTTGCCTCTTAGTTTGTGGCTTAGGGACTACTTAGAGTTCCTGTGGCAGAAATTGCATGGCCCAAATATTTAATCCCCTTCTCTGCTAATTGTAACTTGGTTAAGCTAACTTTGTGACCATTATCAGCGAGAAATTTCACAAGAGCAATCGAGTCAAAAAGACATGTTTTCTTATCTGGGGAACAGATCAAAACATATTGTATTAAGGTACTGTCTTGGCTAGAGAACTCAAACGCCTCCAAATTTTCCTGTCTCTGCAGCCATGTGTATCTTTGTGTATCAACCATGTGTATCTTTTTCCTTTGAATGTAAATGCAAACCAGCATTGGGCCTCTTTTTCCACTGGTATACTGAAGAATGCATTTGCTCGATCGATCACAGTAAAATACACAGAATTGCTTCTGACTTGAGCTAGTATGGTAGCAGGGTTTGGAACTATCGGTGCATGCTGATGCACCGCACTATAAGATCCAGAGTCCAGCGCCTTCCCTGGCACCACACCAGACCCTATACCCCCAACCCAACTCAGACCCAGGTGACTCTCCTAACACAGGAGCAGAATGCTCCTAATCGCTGGACGCTGAACTTAGCGATGCTGCCTGACCACGCCAAGTGGTTAATCTTCCTTTAAGGTGAGGTGGTCAAAAAGACAAATATATTGTTTATGAGAATTCAATGCTTGCAAGCACGAAGAATGAGAACATTCTTACCTAGCACTCAAATAGATAGAGGCAGTCCCTTCTTATGCAGCTCTAGACACAGACACACGCATACACATCTATGGTGGCAGCATCTTGCTATGGGAGTGCTTCTCAGCAGCAGGAACAGGGAGACTGGTCAGAATTTAGGGAAAGACGAATGCACCCAAATTCATGAAGAAAAGCTGCTCCAGACTGGGAGTGACGGTTCACCTTTCAACATGACAATGACCAAGACAAGTCTCTGACTGTCCTTCAGTGGCCCAGCCAAAGCCCAGACAGAAACCCCATAGAAAATCTGTGGAGAGACCAGAAAATGGCAGTTCACAGATACTTCCCATCTAATCTGATGGAGCTTGAGAGGATCTGTCAGGAAGAATGGGATGAACTTCCCAAATCCAGGTGTGCAAAGCTTGCAGAGACTTACCCAAGAAGACTCAAAGATGTAATTGCTGCCAAAGGGGCTCCTACAAAGTACTGAATTGAGGGTCTGAATACTTTGCTGAAACTTCTAAAAAAATGTTTTCACTTTGCCATTATGGGTTTTTGAGTGTGGATTGATGGCCAAATATGGCAATTTTATCCATTCAACACAATAAATAAATTTCTAATAAATACTTTCTGAAGCCACTGTATATGCAGTATTACTGTAATTAATGCAAATAAAATACAAGTTTGTATATCATTTTTGCAGGTGTCTTGGGGCACAGCACAATACACTAGAGACTGAGGGCCATCATTTTTGCCCCCAGAGGGCAATAATAACAGTAACCAAAACAGGTTTAATAATAGCATCTAGCTCTGGCTCCACAGCACGAACAATACATGAATAATAAAACTGTGTGTTGTGTGTATAACTAGCAAGTGTCAGACCTTGGTTTCAAAGAGAGGCCGATTTAGTCACATTGTGTATTTCAGCAAGTTGAACTTCCATTCCACATATTTCCTTGTCCCGTCAGACACTCATTTAAGGGATATGAGCTGTACAGTCACTCATTGTGCTTTTCCAACCCAAAACACCTGAAATAACTGAAAGCACCATTATGCACAATAAAACCTATCAAGACAAATAACTAGATAAGGAGGCTATTGATGGCATTTGAACCTGTACTGTCACAGAAAAGTTTGAGTAAAGAATGAAATCAACATAAACATGGGCAGACCTGCCATTTGTTAATTACTTCTTCTACACCAGTCTCACACAGAACATACAGTACATAGGTCAACATAAATAGTATAATAATAATCAATATTACTGCATGACTGTGTATTTATATACAACTATTTCTCATGCCTATAGAAAATGGGGCATTACGGACAATGGAGGCAATATGGTGCATTACGGGACTGGACACCCATTGACTGTGGTCTCTTAACTCTGTATAGCAAGCAAGTCAATACAATACAAAAAGACCTATATCACAATGGCCCTGGTTGCCATACAAAAGTCTAATTACAGTAATTATCTTACAATGGAATTTCCTAGCTTTGTGTTGGTGCCTGGACAGAAATGGAAACAGTGGAACGTATGGACAGAATCGGCACCCTCAGCTTTTGAACTCGTTTTCAGAAGCTTCACAACAAACGATAAAGTACACGGTATATGATAACCATGAACAGCATATCTGGGCTGATCAGAGCAGATCAGAGTTCAGCAATCAACGAATTTTAGGACCCATTGTAGCAGGTAGGAGGCCCATGTGTAATTGCTGATGGCGAATTTCCAAGGGTTTTACCTGCATTCCAGGGGTGAGTCCCAAAAAAATGTATCCTCCTTTCCGTCACCCATAATTCAGAATAGGAGGAGACAAGTGAAGTAAAGTAGGATGCATTTTTTTTTCTCCCAATTTGGTAGCCAATTGTACCCCATCTAATCCAACAAGTGTTAGCTGGGGGATACACCGCCCACACCCTGTCCCTCGGCGGCCCGAAGGAGAACAACACGCCTTCTTCAAGCCGTCTTGTCTTATGCTCGTGACCATGATTCCGAGGTGCCTGGGGTGCTGTTGTGCGCGGTGATTCGCTAACCCCGCCTCCCTCTGGAGCAGCGAGTGAGCCAATTGCTCCACGAGAACATTTGGTAGAACCAGTTCTCGGTGTGCAACAGCAACAAACTGCAACCACAAGTCTGCTGCATCTTAGCCTGTTGTTCCACCACGGCTCCAGGATGCATTTCTTTTTGTATTGGGATGCACCCCATAGGGTCTTCAAACCAGTAGAGAAAGTGTTAGGATCCTCTGTATTCTCAACTGCCTATAGATCAGATATGCTCCGTGCATCGGCAATCATTATTTAGCTCATTTCAACCAGCGTAATCACAACAAGCTACCTGTAAATGTTACAAAACCACATCACGGACAAGAATATAAGTAGAAAAGTAGAGTCTGAGGACATCATTATGAAAATGGTGCCACTGCATTTGGAATAAGCAGAACACTGATTAACTGGTCACAAAATGGCAGCAGTGTACCTCCGTATTGTAGAATTGCTCGGAATAAGCAGCATTGTCACGATGCTTGTGTATGGAGGATCACCCAGGCTTGCCAGGCCTAGGCCTAACATGGACCTGACGCAGGGTGCTCCTCAGAATTCGCGACATTAACATGAAGTCATCGGGATGAGAGTTTTGGATTTTACTTCTGCACTGAATTTGTATTTAACTGCACACGTGTTAAAGTAGAACTGTAGTTGTTCAGTTCGCACATTTTACGGAAGGAAAGATAACTTTTCCAGCCTTGACAGAAGTTCATATGAAGCCGAGTCAATCCCGACTGCGAGGAAGCAGCGGCAGCAAATATACGGGCTATTTTCCTTACACAGTGGTGCAAGTGAGGGAAGAGACGCACTGCCCTGGCTACATTCTCAGGGGGAGTTGCAGGATATAAACTGAAACAATGCATGGGTAGAGGTGGATCAAAATCAGCTGGTGATCGACGAATGGTAAATGGTAAATGGCAGGCATTTATAAAGCGCCTTTATCCAAAGCGCTGTACAATTGATGCTTCTCATTCACCCATTCATACACACTCACACACCGATAGCGATTGGCTGCCACGCAAGGCACCGACCAGCTCATCAGGAGCATTAGGGGGTTAGGTGTCTTACTCAGGGACACTTCGACACAGCCCGGGCGGGGGAGCGATCCGGCAACCCTCCGACTGCCAGACAACTGCTCTAACTGCCTGAGCCATGTCGACAAGGTACTTTTAATGATTCTCAAAAAAACATTTAGACCAACATTAACAAAAGACAAAACGCACATACCCAGAAACAGCACAATATTTATTTGACATGTCACAGATAAGACAGAAGTCTCTGCATCAAAGAGTTCTTTCTCCATCATATTCCCGTACAATTTTTTTTATTTATTATTTACAAGGATTTAAAATATTCTCTCTTTACAACACCAATTGTACAAGGTTTCACATTTGAACTCTTTTCCGTTCTGAAAGCCCACGGCCGGGGCTCACCACGCGGGGACAGAGGTGGCTTGCATGCACGAGTCCGGTGACTCCTGGCCACATCTTTCACGACGGACACCACGATCACCACCACAAGCATACCCTGGCGCTTCCCAGACGGAGACATGCACGTAAAGAAAAGAGGTGACGATCTTCTCAATGCAATGTGAGCCCGGATGAGGTCTTCCAGGTCGTGACGGCAGCTGTCGCTACCGCGCACGGTCCCGCCTCACTGAACTGTAGGCTCTCAGCAGGATTACCACACCCTGACCTTTAATGACCTCCTGCACATTATCCACTGCCAAGGGCTGTGTGTAATTCTGTGGGGAAAACATCTAGAGCCTTAAAGCTTAAAATAAAAAGAAATAAGAAACACATGTTGCATAGAATCCCATTGTTTTTTTTTGTATTTTTGTATTAATGGGAAGAGGTTTTTACTAGAGTTGGAGGCCCATATCTTTGTCAAGTGAAGACGACTGCAATCTTGGCCTTGACTCCTTGAGACCGTCCCAACAAATGCATTGCTCTTTTTGGTTTCAAAAGAAAGTAATGAATAACTGCACCCTTGCCTTCACAGTTAAAATGCATGAGGAAGGTGTTGATGATGTCATGATGACCTCTCAGATCTTTACTCCGGAGAAACAAATCTGTCTAAAAACGTTTAATCATCTGTACATGTATTCACAAGGCTTTGAGAGAGGATCAGATAAAGTGCATCGTAGCAGAACACCTCATACGTTTCACATGCAATGCAAAACTTATTTTTCTTTTTACACACAGAACACACGGCTGGGCTAAAAGAACAGGCTGCCCATTTGGGCTGTTCAGTCAAATGGATTCCTAATAAATACACGGGTACTAGAAGGACAAACGCCAACCATCTCTACGACAAGCAGCCTCTCGGAAAGACTGTTAGATCCAGTTGCTTAGATCCAGCATGACCTGACCAGGGTTGGCACTGACAGACCTGGTCACACAGAACACATCACCTCCATAACAGCAGCTGTCCAGCACAACAACACATGAAAATAGCCAGCAAAATGATTTTCACCTGTCCTACCCAGCAGGCCACTCCAGGCCATGTAGAAAGCCCCCAGGCACTGTACCACTGGGGGTTTCATTCCAGGATTTCTCACCGCCTGTCAAACCATGTGACGTACATTGAAATTCAGATAACATAAGATGCACTTTTTTTATTTAATTTTAATTTTTTTATTTTTTTTATTTTTTTTAAAGCAAGCATTTCCTCTAATGAGTTGCTTGAACGCATGTGCACACCCCCAAAAAAACCCAGAACATATAAATCTGACGTGACAGACACTCCAGCGCTAGGGTCACAGAGGAGGGATGTGGGATGGCAGATAAAGTCCAATAATGCCCTGCTGCTGACAAGAGTGAGAACTACATATCCCGGAAACACACTCCGGGGTTGAAAGTCTCAAGACGCGCTCACTCTCCCCCACACATTAAATAGCTCTGAAAGAATTACGACCTAAAATGAAAATTCTGTCCCAGCACAGCCTTTCATCGGCACAGATGACATTACGCGGCATGAGAACTGAATGAGTAGGAAGGCAATGTTTGGACCCGATATACACTATGATGCAATGGAAACCTTCCTGTGTCATAACCAAACAAGAACTAAACCCGAGTGGCACTGGCCAATTTGGCAGAGGAAATACGCACCTGCATTCATCATCCTTTCAGGCCCAGTATAGAAAAGGGGGTGACCGTGAGCTAAACCCAAAAATGTTTGCGGTAACAAGAATGAAGTAACATAAGCTTCCTGTGAAAAGCATAACCACGATCTTCACAGAAACACAGCAGGGCAAAGCGAGACGCTCCTCTCAATGCGTGTGAGAAATTGCACTTTGAAATAGCAAAATAAAGCAGAACTGTGCAAAGCAAGTTTTGGTGGATGATAAACGTATAACCTCCTCAAATAAAAATTACCCTCCCTGTTAACAGTGAAGATACTTCCTTGAAATCAAACAAACAAATAAAAAAAATATCGCACAGCAGGACAGCAGAGTGAATAAATATATGGCTGACATTGATTAAGCTTGTATCACAAATATTCCTTGTTGCACAAGCTAATCCGCAAGGGTACGAATCACAGATAAATGAAGAGAAATGCTGAGACATGCTAGCTAAAGCATGGAAATGACTAAGCTTTTCCTCTTGTGCTTCCAAGCTCTTCAAAGTTTTCAAACTCAGCTCTGCTTCATATATTGACAGACTACAGTGTTAGCTTATCTAAGAGCAATGGGTTTTTCAATTGTGGTGTATTTTGAGTATCAGGGAAAACAAGATGAGGTAGAAGGAATGTTCATTGATTACAGCATACAGAACACTGGCCATTTACCTTTCCAAGTGCCCACATACAGTGTCAGTTAATGGTTGGACTCTACACCCCGAAAATGGGTGGCTCCACCGCGTGTTAACTAGAAACTCATCAAATTAACTTTTTGCTATTGAAAGTGAAGGCTTCCAGTTGGTTCATGAGCAACACCTCCTAATTTGGGGTTTGGGAAGTCCCAAAAGAAGTAGGAACCACTGATCTGTTCCAGATATTCAACTCAAGACAGGTGATGAAGCTGTACCACAATTACTGCATGGACACAGAGATCATAACGAAAACCAAAGACAGTGATCATCATCCAGCAGAAAATTAACAGCAGGCTTCCCTGAACTGGGGCTCCACTGTGTTAGTGCTGGTTTTCCCACAAGCCAATTTCTCAAAGGTGACGGAAAGCATGAGCACACAGTGGAAGATTGTTTAAAATGTTTAAATGATTTCAACTGACCATCTGCAGTATCTTTATTTCCCTTGGGTAAATGGCAGTTTCAGTAAATAGGTGTCCACTTTCAGCATTCTTTCACACCCCTTGTGTGAATGCCACTGTCTATCATCAATGGCGAAGTCATACTGCAGGTCAATTAGTGATTCATACATTTGGTTGATTGCAGTTTGAATGAAACCCAGCACATACAGTGGATCCGCTGGCTGTTTTACAGTCATTGCCACTAACATCTATACACTTTGTGTCAAACTACAACAAAAAAAATATATATATTTTTGTCTCCTGACAATTTTGCGTGGTTCTGTTTCAGGCAAGATGCTCCGATCTTGCCCCCCTCATCCCGGCCTACATCATCACTGGTAATGGACTCCAGATACACCTTTTCTGTTCCCTGTTCTTATTAAAAAAATCATACAGCAGCATATACTTTTTTTCACTTTTTTTTTACAAATCTTCAAAATTCTGGCCCACCACTTTGGTGCTGTGGTTTTCAGTCGAAGATTCAAAATCTGGTCAAAAGGTCTGGTCATCACTTCCCCATTCGAGTCTGGGCTTCAGTCACAAGGATATATAATTCAACAAAAAGAGTCTCAGATAAGCAAAAACTTTACCTTATGAAAAAATAAATCCAAGTTTACAGTGGAACAGTCAACACCAGTGTCTCCATTTCAATTTAGTTAAAATCACTCTAAAGATTTGAGGAACAGCAGTGTCTTTGGGAAGTCATTCTTTAAGCAGACAAGACTGAAAGAGCATACCCATATAAATATATATTGAAAATAAAAAAACAATAATCAGAATCTTGATTGCACATCACCCAAGGATAAACAAGAAGGCATGACAAACTACAACGATCCACTCTGTTCTCACAAACGATAGTCTTATTGCTGATTCAATACAAAACATAGACTATTTTTTTCATTTTTTTATCTCAAGATAAATTACATCAGACCCACAACAATTATTTTTTCTCAGAATGGATAATCATAACTTAGAATAGATTTTTTTTTTCTTTCTCCCTGCTCATTTGTTTGATTTTGTTTTGCGTTTTGTGTGAACTTTTTAACCCCCCCACAAGGAGAGGACATGGAATGCTCCGTTTGGTCAGAAAGGATGCTGGGAGGACAGGTATCCTGCAGACTGCCAGTGTGAGGCCGGTACACTCTAATGCAAACTTGTACCGCTGGCTGCCTTTACAGTTCTGTACATGTTTGCAGTAGAGCTGATCCTATCCAGGATGTGAGTTTAGAGAGAGCAGCCATCCTATCGTGGCCTGTCACTCACAGCACCTCGACGGGACTTGAGCCCTCCCCCGCCCCCCCGAGTGGGAACGATGTAAATTCCGCCCTCGAGTGGAGAGAGTAAGGGTGAAGAGGCGGAGCCTCCCCCGGTGACACGGCGGCAGGGCGTGGCCCGGGGGAGGAGCCGGCGGGAGAGCCAGGCCCTCTACACCTGGGAGATGATCTGCATGTTGAAGCTGGGCGAGCGGGACTGCTTGGTGAGGGGCGTCCCGGGGGACAGCAGGGCCTGGGTCTCCTCCGGTCGGGCCAGACGCTCCTCCTGCAGGCTGACGGTGGAGAAGCGGTGTGCCCCGCCCACGCTCAGGCTGCCCAGCGTCCCCAGGTTCCCCTCCTGCGAGCCTGCCCCCGCCCGGCTGCCGTTCAGGCTCACGTTCATGCAGTCGAACGACCTGCTGGAGGAGGTGCTGGAAGTCCGCACCAGGCTTTGCCCGGCCGGGAAGCTCAGGCGCTTCTTCATGGGGCTGAGCTCGATGGCGTCCAGCGTGATGGCGGGCGGCGGCGGGGACTGCTGCCGCTGGTGGTGTCTCCGCAGCACGGCCTGGGGGTCGGCCGGGAGCTCCTTGCTGTGCTTGGGCAGGCCGGCCTCCCGGTCCCGGGACAGCCGCGCCACCAGGCCCTTCTTCAGCCCCGCGCTCCTCTGGGCCGCGCCCGCCCCGCCCCTGCTCCCGCCCCGCTGGCTGCTGTTGGACGCCCCCGAGGAAAAGCCCTCGTCTGGGTCATTCAGGTTGAAGGAGTCCTCACCCCCGCTCATGCCGTCAGCATCTGAGAGAGAGAGAGAGAGAGAGAGAGAGAGAGAGAGAGAGAGAGAGAGAGAGAGAGAGAGAGAGAGAGAGAGAGAGAGAGAGAGAGAGAGAGAGAGAGAGAGAGAGAGAGAGAGAGAGAGAGAGAGAGAGAGAGCGTGAGGAGAGAGTGAGAGAAAAAGTAAGTAAGATTGAGGTAGAAGCATTGAGACAAACAGACAGAGGGGGAGAAAGCATTATTAAACACACACTGAAAGGAAGACATGTCAGTCCAAAAAAAGGCAAGTCGAGGAGGAAACGACCAGCCCTGACTGAAACGCCGGATATCTGCCTTCTGATTAGCAGGAATGCTGCCAATCAAGTTCATACAGTCCCCTAATTCAACTATATTAGCCCAAGTATATCATTTAAAAGAAATTAAAGGCATTATATGCAGGATTTTTATCTTATATCATAAATTAACTAGGCTCAGTCATATCTATGAGGCACTGGCGGACATTTGCTGAATCTGTGCCTGTATTTCTTCTTCTCTGGTGTGTTCAGGATGTGACGCTCTTTTCTATGTGGGAAGGGGTGTGACAAGGTTACAGTGGAGCGTTCGTAGCTAGCTACTTCAATGGCGGATAGCTCTCAGCCCACTAATGGTGGGGTTGAAGGTGTAAGGGGAGACTTTTTTGATTGCCAACAAGACTAAAGCAAGGCAAAAAAAACATGTACCTCTACTCATTGCCACTGGTCAAAAAAAACTATAGCCAATTCATACTAACACATGGCATTGAGGCAGATGAAGTGACCATTTTAATTTAAAATGCGATTCTCCAGCTCCAATATTGAATTTTATCTTCTGTAATTTAGGAACCAGTAAAAAGAAACCATTATTGAATCAGCTCAATGTGTGAGTCAGGCCAATGTCTCTTCCCTAATGACCTGAAACAAAAATAATTGAAAGCTTCTCCAGCTCATTTGTCCCAATTCTCAAGACTAATCCACACTCCGGACGAAGTGTGCTCAAATCACATGTTTTAATTATGTTAATAGAAAAAAAACGAATTTATCATGTCAGCTGAGAAATGCTGATTAGGAAGCAACACTTCCCTGTTCCAGTCAAATGGGATTTTCTCATCACCAGCTGAAAACTGGCTAAAACTGTTGTCGTATAAAGCCTGTGCCTATGGTTATCCATCATTGAGCCCCTATCAAAGACGGCCATCTCACACTGGGCTATGGGTTTGAATGGCAGGTCCGTGCCCATCGATTTCAGCGCAGAGGAGTTGGTCAAGGTAACAGAACAGAAGCTGGGAGAACCAGTAGGAAGTCAGTGGTGCTCTCCTTTTCCTTTCTCAGGGATATTTTAGAACTCAGCAATATGATGTGCTACACTATGGTGTTTGTTTTGTCATTTTTAACAGCCAGTCAACTCCTGAAATATTTCCAAGGAACATCCAAATTATTTGAAAACTGAAACATGGTATATATAAAAAAATAATAATAATAATAATATATATTAGTGAGAGCAAAATGCTGTCTTTCAGTACATAACAGAAATGCAGCAGTCTTCACACAGCATCATTAATACATTTATGAAGACATAAACGATAGATGAAAACAATGAATCCATTTTTCACAAGCTGAAAGAAAGGGAAGAGGAAAATACACATGAAAAGGAAACGCATCTCGCATATCCAAACTGATAAAGAGATGAGGGACTACGAGTTCCCATCATGCATCACTAAGCAAGCAGCACTGGGTTACTGGACCGAGGTGGGAGACCTCAGGAAGGAGAGAGTGAAGGAGAAACAGGAGAGAAAGACGGAAGGACATGCACACATCAGGCACACCACCACCGCATGCTCTCCCACTAGTCTTCATGGCAGCTCACTAAAGCCTGTGCTGAGGCTTCAGTCCTGACACCAATAAGAGTAGGGTTAAAAAAATTAAAATAAAAGTCACAGGAAAATGCTGACGAGTATCTCATTGGGTCACTGCTGGTCATGTGACACAGCAGATGGGCAAAAGAACTTGGCATTATGACAATTGTTTTTGCACTTGACCATCAGATACATAATCCACACAAAATAAATCCCTTGCCGAAAGCAGGAGTAGGCCAAGGAAGAAAAAGAAGAAAAAATTAATTGTGCTAGAATGTATGTCTAATAGCAGACCGTATACACTCAGTGAGCACTTTATTAGGTATTTGACTTCTTTGTTTGTTTTGTTTTTTTACCATTCTCTGCAGACTCTAGAGACTGTTGTGCATGAAAATTCCAAGATATCAGCAGTTTCTGAGATATTTAAACCACCCTGTCTGGCACCAACAATCATTCTACAGTCAAAGTCCCATCACATTTCTTCCTCATTCTGACATTTGGTCAGAACAGCTGAACCTCTTGACCATGTCAGCATGCTTTTATGCATTTAGCTGCTGCCACATCATTGGCTGATTAAATATTCACATTATTAGGTAGACCTCTACACCAGCTTGTTAAAGTGCTCACAGTGTATTTTGCAAGAATACGGTTCTATTGCCTAAAGGGTAATACTATTACCAGCCCAGTCTACTGACTAACAACCAAAATACTAATGTAGACAAGCTATCATTTTGGAGACAGAGATACAGGGACAAATATTCTAGTTCCCTTCCTTTTGGAAATGGCCAAATGTCCTGTTGCAGGTCATTGACCTGCAGCAACCCCCACATAATCTGGATACCTAGACTTGCATTGGATTCCTGAATCTGTGGGTTCATTCCGATCTCATTCAATTTATTTTATACATCGTCATCTTCTCAGTCCCCGTGTGACCCGGACACATTCCAATCAGATGCTCCTTCCACAGGAAGTCGTTTTCGGAACCCGTGACATATAACAGATCCACCGGTGGATCCACATCTACTGTCTGTAATTGACGTAGCTTCAAACCGACACTGAGGAATGAAAGGACATTTCATTCCCATAATCCATGTTGCCAAAAGATGCGAGTAATGAAAATGAAGGGTTGGAATGAACCCTCTGAATCACTTCCAGCGTCACAGTGACCCAGGATACCTTGCAGTGGAGGACCCAGCACTGTGGAGACCAAGCATAAGAAACTGGCATGACTGCACACACACTGCTGCGTACGTACAGTACGTGTCCTACTGGGCCAGTGAACGAACACCAAATGCAGCCCAGCATAGCCATGCTCCTCTCTCCGCTAACAATCGTTCATTTGCAGGGCCTTAACAGGACTCCATTTGCAAAATATCCACACTCGTTGAATAGAGATTAGCCGGAAAAATCACTCACTTAATTTTCATTCCAGTGAGCAAAAGCCAGCCCGGCGAGAGTCAAAGCTACTGCTTAAGCTTGATTTATGGACGTAATTAATAAATTAAGATATGTAGCGACTCCGACAAGGAATAAATGTTTAACAGCTACTGCAGGCTGTGTGCAGGAAAAGCATGTGGCGGGACCAGCTGGTATTTGAATGAAGGGAAAACGTCTTTTAGACAGGTGGGCCAAATCTTTGCTTCCTGCTTCTGCATGCTCTCATCGGGGAGAGAGAGCAACTGCCATTCAAAAGTCTCACATTCGGTGAATCCAACTTTTAAAACCAAAATGGCTCCCTTTATATTGGCCTTTAAACGGGCCTGAGCGAGGGACAGGGACAGCTGCCCGCAGAGTACCGAGGTGAGGGACATAAAAACAGCATTCATATTCGCCAGAGAGAATGTGATTTGAGTATGTAGACTCAAGGTAGACTTACCATGAGCTACCGGATTGTGAAACGATGGTGTACGCTCCTTTAGAAGCTATAAATCAGTCCGATTTCATCTTCGTCGGCTAAGTACTGGTGAAAAACTACGCCGCCCACATCCTAAAGCGCTGTTACCACGGAGATGTCCACCATTAGTAAAATGTACGTAATTGCTATGCATTTAAAAGCACGAAAGAGAGCGGAAAGTGGTTTGATCACATCGTTTGCGATGCTTCATGGGATGTGTAGATCACTCCCATTAAGAACCGTTAAGTACACAGTGTTGTACCTCTGCCTTTTTTCCATTTTCTAAAGATTTTATTGCTTTAAAAAAATGTGTCATAATATCATGATTAATCTGGTAGCCGGATGGTTAAAACACTTTAACTAGGAACTTTCTGAAATGTCTATGGCAAAAATCTATTGGAAAATCTCTTGCAGAACCATAGGGGTGACTACAACACCCCGTACTTGACTGACTAAATCATCTTGATCGCCTGTCTTGCATTGTAGGGCTGAATTCCAAGCAACAAAGCCTTGCGGACTAAAACACAGGACCATACTTGTGACAGCTTTGATTCTATATTTTAAAAGCAGAACCCTACTCACAAGACATTCAATTCAATGCATTTAGGGAGGGACCAAAATTATAGAAATGCTTATCAGGGGCATTATGTGCATCTGACAGTAATGGCCTTGCACCTTTCCTTACTTAAGATAATAGCTTGTGTGGAATAAGCCGTGGTGTGTGAGCTACTCCCGGCCATTTCCCATGATACCTGCACGGCACATGGGAAGAGGCAGCAGAGTAAAGAGCTGTGATGACTGCAGGCCCATGCAAATACAGGCCAATTTGTTACTACTGAGCTGGAGGACGAGACGGCGCAAGAGGGAACTACTGGGAAACTGCCTTCCATTGTCTTCAGAAGATCCACAATCTCATATAGACAGCGACACACAAGCAACACATAGACCAGTGTGATAAGAACTACATTTACCACACTGGGATAGTGTTATTGCTCTTTCCGGGGTGGGCGGGGGGGCGGGGGCATTTGTGCAGTTGTGGTGGTGCTCATGCTCAGGTTTATTTGTGAATGGCCCAATCCTCGTTCAGTGAGCCTGCTCCTTCCAGACCTGGGTCAAATACGTAACCATTTTGGATGAAACTTATTTTCTGTGCTCAACTGATCTTGCCTGGTACAACTTTGTCAACCCAGAGGACCAGAAGGCAGGATTTGCTCTTTTTGAAAGGTTCCAACACACCAGACACTTTTCTATGCTTTACTGGAGTGTATCTGAATCCAAAACAATGACGTATATTAACCACAGTCTGGCTCCTTCAGTCATGTGCGTCCAGCTCAACTGTACAGGAGGACAAAACAAAAATAACCCCCCCCAAAAAAACCTAAGTGCAGAAAAGTGCTCATGGGAGATCTGGACGCAGGTGCACATGAACACAGAGAGTCTTGCTTGGGGTTTATACAAATCAACTCAAGACTCCACTCCTATTTTGACACACGTACACTGTTCCAGCTCCACAGGCCAGTGTGTGCACAGCCCACTACCACCACTAGGGGCAGCAAAGGAGCAGGATTGTGTCGTCTACTCTTGCTCCTGCACGGCAATGTAATGTATAGGGAGAAATAACAAACAGAAAGTAGTCTGAAGAAGAAATACCGGTTCCTCTTCATATAGAGCCAGAGGATGAACCAAGGAAACCATTTGGATTTACTCCTTTTTCAGGGAAGGGGATAGAAAAAAACGACTAAGAGGAAATGAGCTGGTAGCCCTATGTAAGGAAAACATCCTCACATACTGCGATCGCTGAGTTAGTCAGTTTGGTTTCCACGGCAGCGAGCATGCTCAGTGAGTGATATGCAGGGAGTTCTCAGCAGGTTACACAAGACATGCGTTCTGATTGGACGGGCGTTTTGAGAGGAAATGCAGGTCCATGCAGGTGTGCCCCCCCCCCCCCCCCACTACCACCACCACCACCACAGAATCAAACCGTGATTGTAACAGCACCTGCCCTAGAGCTAAGGACATGGAGACCCAGGGATGGCTTTGGAAATCAGGGGGAGATGGGGGGGGTTGCACTGTAAGTTTTAGGAAGGGGACTGGATGAGTTAGTATACTCTGGAGGACTGAAGTGGGAGGCCAGCAGGGGGCACCCTCCGCTTTAGCCAGCTCCTTCCCTGCTCTCTGCCTCCTCTCCTGCCTACCCTTGGGCGTGGCCAGGGGCAAGCCAAGCTGGCCCCTCCCTCTTGGCTCGGTGCCGGCCGACGGTTCCGAGGGGGCGTGGCCGCCGGGCGTGACGACGATGCGCAGCTCTGCTTCGCTCGAGTGGTCAAAACAATCTGGGATTCAACACAAGATGGCCGCCTTAGTGCCCGGGGCGTAGCAGCTGTTTGTACACCTCACATGCCCCCGTTTTCTCGAGTGACAAATTTACACATTTACAAGAATCGTGCCTTTGGAGACAACCAAAGGAGCCCATCCTTGGGCAGGAAAAAAAAAAAAAAAACAGAGTTAATCATTTGAAGATGGTGACGAGGGAGTACTGGTACACTGATAAAAACAGTGCTGTAGCAGCATGAAAACAAGACACAAAAATAAAATAAAATGAAGTTTGATGATCAAACAGCGTTGATGAAGACACAAACGGCCCAAACCTTATTCCTTGGCACAACAGGAGAATTCAGAATCCAGTACCTTCCAAATTAATCAAAGGCTCAGGGAAGATTTGGTCCAAAGCGGTTAGGCTTTCAATTAAAATGTGCCAATATCTTATATAGAAGTTCACTTTCTGGAGCTTGTTGATATCATTTAATTTATTTTTGTGAATGTGTAAATGTATGATATAACATATTGATGCCTCTGTACTAGCCACTGTGAAGCCTGCAGGTTGGCTGCAACTTCTGGAAGTTTCCAAACTGTCCTTCATACACAAGCATTGTCTGAGCCAATCGAGGACAAAAAAAAACAAAAAAACACTGAAACTGAAAAAAGCTAAAATAACTACACCGTCAACAATCTACAGCAAACACTAATCAACTGTATTGTCATCTATTGTACACGCATACAGCCAAGGTTGAAAATGCTGAATAGTTTGCTGATGCTGATGTGGATGGAGCTGCGCAGTGAAGAGTTAACGCTGCAGAACACATTCCCCTCTGTGACGCGTGTCTGCGGGAGAGCTCGCTCGGTCAGGTGACCCCTCTTACCCTCTCTCTTCCAGCGGTGCCGTCGGATGGAGGCGGCGGTGATGGCAGAGCGCGAGATCCGGCTCACGGTGGGCGTCACCTCCACCTGCAGGATCTTACGCCCGCGGGATCCGTCGGGGGCGCTGGAGGGCAAGGAGCTCTTCATGGCGTTCGCCACCTGAGCGGCACGGGAGGGGTCAAAGGTCAGAGCCAGGGGAAAATTACAAAGCAAAACAAAGACCGAGGGCCCGATTTCTTTAGCGTATACAAAACTAATAACACAAACAATCGATTGGAAAATTAAGCCCTAACTGGACCAAGGAAACCACTGGTACAACTAGGAATGTGAAAAGGCTTACACATCAAAGTGCATATACTAATGCTACGTATGCAAAAAATCTGCAGTCTGCTGAACGTTTGCTGAGTGCCAGCCCAACACTGTTAGCTAGCTTCCTCTGCTTCAGCAGTATTACCAGAATAGGCTGTGAATACAGCTCCAGCTGAGCTCTGTACAGGATGTCCTCCAGGGCCTCTCTCCCCAGGTCCCACTCTCCATTGTATCTGCAGAGGAAGGTGACATCATCAGGAGGCCGCATTACCATGCACCGACTCCATATCAGCTCTACTTAACAGGCACCCTTAACATTTTCTTTCAGGGACAGGAAAACCATTACGGCACCTACCTGCAATATTAAACCACATTTTAATTCCATCCCCCTCCTCTGCCCAGTGAGTCATTTTGAAAACTCTCATCCAACTTCAGCCCATGGCAATTTAATTAAACCAAAAAAAGGGCAAATGAACCAGCTGATGGTTACCTCCCCCTTTATCTCCATATGGATGTTTAGTTCCACCGCTCCAAAGAAACGCACTCACACACTCACAACGTGTTACAAAGGACTGTTCGACAGTATCGAAACCTAAACCAGTTTAGAATTTCACTGTGGTGATTAAACAACTGGGCTTGTAAAATGAATACATTCTCAGGTAGGGCACTGCGATTTCGCCCTTGAGAAAGATACTTAATGGAATTGCCTCAACAAATATCCTCATGTACTGTATAAACAGACCTTAAGACAATAAAGACACTAGCCAAAAAAAAAAAAAGACAAAAAATAATAATACTAGGAGTGGGTTCATCAGTCAACCCTCATTCAAATAACAAATTCATATATATATATTTTTTATTTCTTCACTGCAGACCGATATAAAGGCAGGTTTTCATTGGTAAACAGGAGGAGTGCATTCATCAACCCAGAGAGGAGAGAGTGAGTCAGAAGCACACTCAGAAGGCCCCTCTCGGCTTTTATACAAACAAGGACCTGCGTAATCGCAAAGCTGCAGAAACTGCGCACTTTCATTCACCGAGACATCCGCCGCAATGAAGAGAAACGGCAGACTGAAAACCTTTCCTCCGTTTACCTCTGTTTACAGGGACAGAGGCTTTCAGCGCTTTCTATGATTCCCGATTGAAAGCGCTGAAGCAGCCGCAAGGCTACACTGAAGTGCCACTGAATTCTGAATTGAACTGTAAATTCAATTGGTTTGCGGAATTTACTGGACTGACCCCGACACGGATGTGTGCAAACACATAATACTGTGTACATGCCTTTGCGTGTACACGCCTGTGAGCCGGTAAATAAAGCGGGTGATGAAAAGCTTTTGTGGGTCTCTTGTGTGTGCGTGCATATATAAAATGTGCTTGTGTAAATAAAGACTGTGTATACATTCTGTGTACACAGCCTGTTTCTAGTTTGTGACTTTAGGACAATGGTTCCCAAACCTGTCCCTGGAGATGTACCATCCTGCAGGTTTTCACTCCAACCCTGACAGAACAGCTCCACTGAAGTGTCAATTAAGAGTCCAGTGTGCCAAATTTAGGATTGAAATGAAAACCTGCAGGAGCACAGCTCTCCAGGAATGGGCTTCCTGGACGTTGATTAGAGAGCGACCTGGCCAGAGTGTTCCCCAAAAATGTAAGTAGTAGTGCCAAACAGAAAAGGTAGCCGACCAGGGGGGGTCAGATGATGTCCCCTGGTCTTTTTTTTCTGAAGCAATTTGGAGGCTTCTGGTGCATTTTAATATGTTGAACGCATTTTAAATTGATTTATTCTTAAGCATTGAGAGACCGGCAAAGGTGTATTTGTAAACGCCAGCAACAAGCGAAGGAGAATAAACTAGAACACGACACCACTATATATTGAATAAAAATCTAAAATGTAATTTTATATTAGTCACAATAATTAATCCTACCAATTAGTGTCTCTTAAGGAGTGTGTTGGCCACCATAATTATCGATAAATGAAGGCTCTAGATGACATGAAATGGCGGCCAGAAGTCAATCATAAATGTAAAACGCTCTTCCAAGTCCATGTCAAGAGACACCAATGCTCTGCTAAGCTCCTCTCAGAGACTGGGAACTGAGGTGTCAATTTGAACCGATTTGTTTATTAGGGCATGGGCTTCTTCCTCCTCTATCTCTGCAGTGCATGGAGGCTCTCTGTGAGGCTGGTATTGGGGCTCTCCGTGGGCTTGTCTGTGAGGCTGACTAGGGCCTGATTGATCCCCCTCTACAAAAAAACATTCCAATATGCTATTTCATCATTCAAATTCTTCATATTAATTTAGGACACAAATGGAATCACTCAGGTCTTTCTTAATAATAAAGTACCCAAATGGTAAACT
This sequence comes from Conger conger, assembly GCF_963514075.1. Lineage (NCBI taxonomy): Eukaryota > Metazoa > Chordata > Actinopteri > Anguilliformes > Congridae > Conger > Conger conger. Next base: position 25,338,675 of record NC_083776.1, on the reverse strand, counting down.
CCAGAATTAAGCACCAATCAAATTTAGAGCATGTTTGCCAATTCATAGTCACTGATTAATCAATTTAAGGCTATTAAGGCCTAAATAATATGCACACTTCATATTACATAATGTAAAACATATTCTATAGGCTACATAAATTGTATAAGACATTTTCTGCTGCAACACCAAATGACGCATGGGTTCGCTAAATTACTGAAAATGCTATCGATATGGATGCAATAACGTTATTTTGTTCAACGCCGAATCCGTTGGTTTCTCCTGTTCGCTTGCAGCCTAAAAAGAGAAGTGGCTTTACAACGTCGATCGCGTTTGCTTTTACTTTCGTCAAGCCGTTGAGTTTGTAATTTATTAAATTGGTAACGTTAGATACGTTTCTATTAACGTTAACACCTCCATTTTACAATGTTCCTCAGCCCCTGAAGTCTCATACGTTATCGACAGATTTCTGAGTGCACAAAATCGGATCTTAAGAATTAATTCATTGATCTAAGATATCTATATCTTACACTTATCGTAAGGTAAGTCTATAACGGTTTTCTTTACGAAGCCCTTTATTGTCTGCTGTCCGGTTCTGGGATTTGCCTTCCTTTTTAGGAAGTCGCTGTCGACTGTAAGCCTGTATGGGAAATTATGAAATTGACGTTTTGTTGCAAATGGTGCCCGGTAGGCTATATTCTTATTAATATCAATGTTAATTAAGATCACATTACCCAAAGTCAGCAAACTGTTCAAGAATGTGTCAGAGTAGCCAATTGTAAAGTGAGCTAGCCATTAGTCTATGGAAATGGATCACGATATAGGATAGTAGGCCTACTAGCTTAGGGATTGTGTAGCCTATATAATATGGTTTACTTCAGTCTTCTAACGTTACACCTATTTTACTGTTGAGGGCAGTTCGCAAACCGGATATAACTTAATATGTTAACTAGCTAGCTAATATGTGAAATGGCCTACAGAAAATATAACAAACTCACAGCTGATTGTGAATAGGTGAGTAAGTTACATCGCGTTGGCAGAGAAAATGACGAGCCGTTTCCTCTCTCCTAAGACAGCACATAAATGAACATTACATTGATACATGAAGCTAGCGTGTGTGACAATGCAGTTGGCAGCGGACAATATTAGTAGGCTAGTGATTGCATTATTACAGATACCATTATATACATTTAAAGATATAATTATACTTAATAGAGTAGCTGGCCAGCTAGAAGTGAGTAGTCGGCCATTTAGCCAGCAGCCGGCGCTTGGAGAACACTGGCCCAGCTAGCACAGAGGACCTCCTCTGAGGACATAAACCACACACTCTGAAAGATGCACTGGGCCACAAAAATAACGCTCAAGTTCATCATTCCCAATTTCCTTTCCGCCCATGTCTCTATGTGAGTGACCTAAAAGAAAAAAACTGGTCTGGAATTAGGCCCAAAATGCACTCTACCTGCTAAACAGTAATGCCAATACCTGTGCCAACAGCTACAATTTTTAGTGAAGGAGGAATGGTTCCACGTAAATAGAACACTATTTGTGTCACTTCAATAAATTACAAATAAAAGAAGGTACTACTCTTTAATTAAATCTGATCCCCTGTATGATGTATCTGTAGGTCAGGAAAACTACGCTAAATATTTAACCATCATGCCACCAGTCAGTCTGAAAGTGCAGGGCATTGAAAACGTTGTTGTTTGTGTGACGCAAGACCTCAGCAGTACATCGTAACTCACATGGCATGGTAAACCGCGGTCAGCATCTGCACCATGAACTCAGCGTCCAGAACCACTCTGTTACACGGATCCCTCCACAACTTCTGCTGTTGCCGCGGGAACCCGCACACGCACAGCCTGTGTGACGGCAGAAACAGAGACAGAGTGAGGGAGGTCCGGCACCCTGAGGATGACCGAGCGCTCGGCCGCAGAGACGTAGAGGAGAGTGACACGACTCCTTTATGTCACCTTTACGCAAGGCGAAGGCAGCAGTGCTCCCGGCCTCTGGGTGGAGACCGAGGGTAAACGAGAAGGCGAGAGCGGAGGATGCTGGGAAACTGGTTCTTACCGTGAGCTCATCCTGCAGGCAGCCTGGTGGGAGGAGGCGGGCATGTAGACCACGGCGGAGTTATAGCACAGCATCAGGAAACACAGCACCTCGAACCTGCAGCCACAAGAACAACATTGTTTTATGGCCTTGCAGCGGCTCCAGTGGCCTTTGGTGTCTTCCATGACCCTGTAAGGCTGGGGGATACATGCTGGTGGGGCCACATGTCAGGCTTTAAAAGATGCCGCCCACTGCCTCTGTGCTCGGCACTAAAAGCTGTGGATTATGGGTACTGGCCCTGTCATTGCCTAGCATCCTGTTCATTCATAGTTTCATACTAGGACCAGGCACAATTTCTCAGATTTGACACAGCTGTGGCATAAAAACAGGTTACAGTGGCAGTAGAATATAAAAAATGTCAAAAAGTGACTATCCAGCATTACCAGAATATGGAAATGTGTAAACATACCAAACAATGGTGCGGCACACACCAGAATAATATGGGATTACCCCTCAGCCACAATGTGGTGTGTATTGTGTTGAAAAATAAAGAAATGCTTTTGCTTAGGGTAACAAGCAAATTTATAATCACATTATCACATTTATGTCTGTAATTTAGCAACTACTTCTGCCAAGGTACCTTGGATCAAGGTACTCGGCCTGACTGGTGCTGTAAATGGATGGTATGCAAGATGATGTACGCGGGTTCAGGAGCGCACCTGTTCTGGGCGGTGAAGGTCTCTCTCTGAGGGTGGAGGCCGCTGTACACCACCCTGATGAGGTCATGGTGGCTGAGCGCCCCCTCCGTCAGCGCCATGGACCCCAGGCTGGAGGGCTGAGAGAGACAGGACTGTGACTGCCAGCTTTGTTCAAATAAACACACACCCCCCTCACACACACACACACACACACAAAACACCCCCCTCACACACCCACAGCACCCCCGCACGCACGCACGCACGCAGCCAAAGCAGCCCCGTGATTCAGGGGCGCATTTCCTGGTGTTTGAGCTAGGGTGAGAACTGAAAATGACCACTGACTCACACCTGGTGGGGAACCGCAGTCTAGCGCTGACGCTGGCGGCCGTGGGTCCTGCAGCCGCAAAGCGCCACAGACGGAGGGAAGGGAGCGGGAAGAGAGTGGAAGGGTGGAATACAGAACGACGGCAGACGGTTGGCACAAGCAGCCGGAGAGAGAGAGAGAGAGAGAGAGAGAGAGGTGGCTGGTGCGAAAACGAGGGGGCGTTTGGTGGGGGGCTCGGCCGGTACGCAACGCCACGTGGAGACGAAAACACACTCAGTCATGGTGACAGCGTGCAGAGAGGCCGTCTCGGGTAATTGAATTTGAGGATTGCGGTTTTCTGACGACGGTAGCACTGCTAAGGGTGTGGGGGGGGGTTAATATTGGATGAAAGGCTAGAGTGTATGCTAATGCAATCTGCTCCACGATACGGCTGCTGGACTAGATGGTGCCATAGGCTGGGATTATAACCACCCCCCCACCTGAAAACCTTCAGATGGAGAAGGCTCTCAGGCCTGTAATGACTCCCATAAATTACCCCCTTCCTTCCGCAGCGCTCATACGCGCAGGCTGTCAAACGGCCCAGCCTGAAATAGAGCAGGAGCGCTCTGACACGCACATACTGCCAGCTGTACTATTGTGCACTTTCATTTTAAGTGATGGAACATAGCAAGAGACTAAAATGGCACATTTTAGAGGGTTCTACTGATTTTTTTTTTTTGCTGTAAACTCCAATCTCTGATTTATGGTAAATAATGCCATAGAAATGTTGCACTGGAAGCAGCACACTAATCCCCTTTCACACAACACTCTCTAGGCAGCTTGGAGAGAGACAATCTGGGTTTGACTGTAAATAAAGCCATTTGCTCCATTTGGGGTGAGCAGATGTGGCTCTGATGTGAAGAGGCTACGTTTTCAGTTTTGAGACTGCCGTTTCAGTAAAAGCACCTGTGCCAATTATCTGTTCAAGAGTCACATCTGTAGAAGTCAGGTCATGATAGATGGAAATATTCAACCCTGACAGGAAATGGTTATAAAGAATATGAACTCATGTGAATAAGAGACGAACATAACTAGCCCCACCGAACCACAATCCTCTCTTCTTCCCTAGCGCTCTCCACAGGTCAGCCTCACATGCATCAGACCTGGATCTGGATTCAAATACTCTTCTACACTTTACTGAGCCTGTCTGGTGTATTGGAAGCTACAAAATACTCTCAAAAAATGCTAACTGTGCCTTCTGGTCTTTGTTGCACCAGGCATCAAGCACAAAAACAGTTTTGAATCCAAATGAATTATGTGTTGAACCCAGGTCTGTCACACACACAGAACTCTGCCCCACTCTTACCTCATGATATATCGAAGGTTTGGAGAGGGAAGGGATTGTGAAGGACAGCGTCTTGCCATTTCCGTCTTTGTCAACGATTTCCTGCAAAACAGAGGGGTAGTGTAGTTATGCAACAATCTCCTATGCCAGTGATTCAAGACTACATCTCCGACAACCCCCTTCCCCAATCAGAGCCCTGCAAGTGCCTGAGGACAACCCCACATTGCCCAGATCCCCAATGAGGTCCAAGAGCAACGTTACCGTCCTTCTCCAATCACAGCCTCAGGACTCCACCACAAACCCAATCCCATCTAAGGACCCCCCCCCTTACCTAAATCATTAAAGCCACTGTGAGTCTGTACAATAGACCATACCGTCAGTACCATAGACCATCTCCCCCCTGGCCCCTGTGAGTCTGTACCATAGAACATTAGACCATCTCCCCCCTGGTCCGCATGTGTGTGTACCATAGACCGTACGGTCTGAACCATAGACTGTCTCCCCCCCTGGCCCCTGTGAGTCTGTACCATAAACTTTAGGGTCTGTACCATAGACCGTAGGGTCTGTACGCACCAGGTTGTAGATGCCCAGCAGCAGGGCTTCGATGCAGCCGTTGCTCTGGCGGTCCCTGCTGGCGGTGACACGCAGGTACACCCAGATGAGCTCGGGCAGGAACTGGAGGGTGAACCGGCGGAGCCTCTCCTGGGCGCTGCGGTAGAGCTCAAACAGCTGGTGACACACCGGCTCCAGCAGCTGCAGGGGACGCAGAAAACGTGGGTGACATGGCAACCCCAAAAACACCTAAACGGTCTCTCCATAGCCCTGCGATATTCATAGTGCATTCACTGCTCTTGTCGAAAGGTTGGAACTGGGATAAAACATTCACGCATGCCCGGAATAATGCGTATCACCCAAAAAAACCCACAATGTTCAGCAGTGATGCTTTGTTCAGCTGTGAAGCGTTGTCGTCACCTTGGAAACTCGTTCTATTTCGGAGGTGCATGAAATTTCTACTCGGAATGACGACATTTACAGCCGTACAATAGGATTTTTCCTAATTGGAAGAGGGAAACTGCCTGCTTTCGAGATTGCCTTGCAGGCTGTATGTGTGGTGGCACACATTGGCAGGATTGGAGGTTGGGGTGACATGGAGATGAATGCAAGCCCTTGATAAATGAACGAGACTAAAGTGGTTCCTTCGTGTCATTTCCTGGAAGGGCGGTGAAGCGGAAGAAGCCATCCTGCGGTTGTTTTAATATCCCTCCAGCGCGGCCTCGCTGCACGAACATGAGAACAGAGAGCACAGGCGGGGTATAGGCGGGATGACAGCGCTCTATCCTCTCTACAGAGCTTCCAAAAAGTACAGCATTACTGGAACCTCACCAGGACGAGAGAGGGAGAGAGAGACAAACTAAAGCAGAGGAAAAGAGAGGAATACATAGTGAGAGAGAGAGAGAGAGAGAGGGAGAGAGAGAGAGAGAGAGGTGTGGCATGAAGATGGATAATGAGCTTTCAGGCAAATGAGCAAAGCCATATAATTATTCCTGAAGACACACAGTGATTGTCTAACAGCCTGTGGAAGTGGGTAATATGATTATTGGGGAAGACTGCATCTGGGTTTTACAGCTTTCTAGAGCGGGGAGCTCCACACTACAGCCTGGTCCCCATGCATCACAGGGCGACGTGCCAGAGATCCCTCATTGACCTCATCCGCACCAGCTCACCAATTATTTGCAGGTACTCAGGTGTCCCTCAGGGAATTACCAATTGTGAGAGCAGACCCTCAAAACTACATTTCCCAGAATAGATTTAGCTTGGAGTATAAAGGTTGGGGTGCTGAGCCTGCACCTCCATGGTGGTGAGATTGATTCCCAGGAGGGCCCTATCGGTGTACCCTTGAGCGAGGTTCTTAACCTGAATTGCTTCAGAACATATCCAGCTCTATTAAAAAATATAGGCCTTAAACGTGAGTCACCGGATGAGAGTCAGCCAAATGCCAAAATGTATAATCTAAAGTATATTATATGTGCCAGAATAATGTAAAGATTATTATTAAAGACACACACACACACACACAGACACACACAGACACACACAGACACACACAGACACACACACAGACACACACACACGTCACAATTCAACCCCATCTTTACTGTACCATGAAGGATACTGAGGACTTTAAACCAATACCAATTATAGAGCCTATGATAAATGATGATTATGAGTAAAACTTCAAATGGCTTGTGACCGCTGGCCATTACAGCTGTATGTGTATTCTCTGGTTCCTATCAATGTCAGTTAAGCTGAAGCACACACCAGGAGGTCACGAGAGCGGACTGCCTCCTGGGTTGCCATGACAATGAGCCGACACAGGGCGGAGTTCACTTTCAGCTCCGACACGCTGACATCGCAGACGTTTCAAACAGAATGAAGGTGTTTTATGGTAAAATAAAAGCCCTTTTTTTCTAGCTGATGGGCTGTGTGTTTAAAGGAATATTAGCGCTGCAGTGGGCCTGTGCGCACTGTGTTACATGGAAGACAAAGGAGGCTCAGAGCAGGACATCCATCTCACTGGGAGAGTGTGATAGCACACATCGCTAGTGCACACAGCCTTGTCCATCATCCCACGCTCAGTGAGTGAGTGTGTGTGTGTGCATGTGTGCGTGCGTGTGTGGTTGCCTGTCTGTTGTTCTGTGTGTGTGCATGCGCCTAGAGTATGTGTGTGTGTGTGTGTGTGTGTAAGTGTGTGGTTGCCTGTCTGTTGGTCTGTGTGTGTCTGTGTGCATGCGCCTACAGTATGTGTGTGTGTGTGTGTATGTATGTGAGTATGTTTGTTTGTGTATGATTGTGCTAGGCAGGTGGGCGTTAAAAGGAATTTAAACTAAAAAATATTTCAGCAAAAATAAAAAAGACAGCTATAAAAAATATTAACCACCAAGCAATCATTTACAATACATAATTACAATAAAAAAATAGAATAATAATCTCAGCTCTTCCCAGACCATACAGCCTCCAGATGAAGAGAAACAACGCAGGCCAGGACTGCAGGTCTCCAAGGCTCACCTCATTGCTGGGGTCCTGAACTACTCTGTAGAGCGCCGGCACCAGGGACTTCTTCAGGTGGAGACTGGCAGCATAGCTGGATATCTGGGTCTCAGGTAAAGCCTGTGGGTGGGCATTACCACAGTTACCCTTGAAGCGTGACTGGAGGGGTCCCCATTCTGACATTCATAACTATCTCAGAGGTACAGCAGAGACCTTCCAAATAAACAAAACTTGGAGAGAATCGGGACAGTGCACGTGAATGGAAAGATTGGGTTTGGGGCAGTCCTAGTGTGGGCAAAACACAGCCAAGCAGTGAGAAGCACAGAAGATATTGGGAAAATACCCTAAATATTTCGTAAAAAAGCTTCAAGATAGAAACAACTAGTGAGTGAAAATTATTAGAAAAAGTTACAATTTCTGAAGCGTTATGTTCAATGTCGGTAATATTTTGGCAGCAGTATTTATTCATTTAAATTTTAGCTCACCTTGAATTCTGAAAGCCATTCCTCCACCACTCCTCTCTCTGAACCCAGCATCTTCCACTGACCCCAGGACACCTCCCTCTGAGAGAGAAAGGGGGAACGGGAAAAGGAGGAAAGAGACAGGTGAGGAGAGGGAGAGATAACAATAAGGTAACGAGATAAGACCATGTGGTTAATCTTTCAGGAAGTGCTTTACTCAAAGTTACTGAGGTTAAGCTGGAATTGGGCTGGGTTTGATTCAGCAGTGCCCCGGTCCCTACGCGACTCCTCAGTATGACATGGTTGTGACAATCCTTTTTCAGATGCTCTGTTAGAAATATCAAACCCGTCAGTATCAATCGGTTTGAACTTGAGCAAAACGAAACAATGACAGGAAGGTAGAGTAAGGTAAATTCCAGTGAGAAGAAGTGCACTGAACCATGCAAGTGCACACACTAGTCTGCAGAGCCATACACGTGGACACACAATATGCTGACGCAGGTAAGCACATACTCTACAGCAGGGATGATCAAATCTGGCCCTCAAATCCAGCCCTGGTTTTCTTTTCTCCTCTGCAATCAGCTAAAAAATGACTGCCTTCACACCTGACTCCCAGGTAAAAGAAGGGTGGAAAGCCAGCCTTCGAGGAGAGCGATTTGATGATCCCTGCTGCAAGCGTGCATTCTAAACTCATGTTTGCAACACTGCAATCTCACCCACTGGCAAAGTATTTGATCTCAATGGCCTCAGTAAACATTCAGAACATTAAACACCAAAAACCTAACTTTACAATAAACTACAGCAGCAGCAAACACTATACTTTTTGTACACTGGTTTCAGCTTTCTAGCAAGAGGGCAGTCTTATAATTAATGAGCTGTCGGGTGTCCGCCAGAAAATTAGCCCTGGTCCAGTTACAGCTGCTATTTGACACATCTTGGCCAATTTGGCAAATTCAGGAAGAACGAAAAGCACCAAAGGACACTGAAGTTAGCCCAGATAGACAAAGTCACTAAGATCACTAAAACGGGACAAAGCGCTTCAGAATTGCAATGACGTCAAATCATATTTCAGAAGGGTCAATGCGGTCATTTAGTTCCATTCCTTTTACCAGAGGAGACCAAGAATACTGAGGCCAGTTAACTGTGCCCATATGGGCAGGTCGCACAAGACACAAGGATTCGTGACTCACGAGGCGAGCAAATTGGCATCAGTGTTCTGAGTCACTGCTGTGGCACTGACTCACTGAGTCACCCGAGCTGCTCCACATCCATGATTACATGTTGGCAGACAGGCTTATCCAGGGAGCCCTACACACACACACCAAATGTCTTAATGCTGGATATTTAGTGAGGCAGTTCAGCACCGCCCCACCTGGGAACCGGAATAAGTCTAGTTTTTAGTCACTATGAATTACTGCTGCCACAAACACAAAACACTAATTAAACTGGGTAGGGTGCAACAGTAGGATAGATCTGGGCCTTAATCTAGACCAAAGATTTTTCACCATACCATGTAAGGGTAAAAACACCACCTCTACTGAATTTAGTTTACTTTTGATAATTTCAACCAGAGATTCGACGAGTTAGACAGACGAGTTAATCAATCAAATTATGCACATTTGTAACATGTTGGCCTACATCTTTAAATGTATGCCGTTTGCTTGGCTAATTAGTTAATCATACATCAGAAGAAAATAGAGGCAACATAGAGAGAAGTTTGTACTTTAAATGTTAAAGCAGGGATGTCTTTTCTAATTTGGACACACAGCTGTATGTACACAAAAATGAGCATGTTTGTGCATGCAAATGCAATGCACACACACACACACACACACTTGTTACAATCTGAATCTTTAGCAAAACAGTGTGTGAGTAGGCATGATTCCAGACAAACTCAGCTTCTACAAATCAATAATTAATTTACCGAAAGCACAAAGCACTTGATAGAAAAATGCCGATGTTCCAATGGTCAACCTGTCTTGCTTAGGGAGCGTTGCATTGTCGACAGGTAAGGAAGCATCAGTAAGGTTCTCAAGGCTTCATCTCGATTTGGTCATGATGGCAAAACCTGGAAGCACCAACCCTCAAAGTACCTCTTCAACACGACCCTGGAGGAGCTATAATGGTGCCAGCCCTGTTCAGGGCTTTAGATGAATAAGATTTGAGATGTAAAATTGATAAAGCGAAGGTGGAGGAGCAGGTTGGTGGGCGACACATGCACTGGTCTGCATTCCCAAGAACAGACTGAGGAGACGTGCACTGGTCTGCACTCTCCAGAACAGACGGAGGACACAGGTACTAGTCTGCACTCTCCAGAACAGACGGAGGACACATGCACTAATCTGCACTCTCCAGAACAGACGGAGGATACATGCACTAATCTGCACTCTCCAGAACAGACGGAGGACACATGCACTAGTCTGCACTCTCCAGAATAGACGTGGGACACATGCGCTAGTCTGCACACATGCACATATGACCCTGCATTCCAAACTCCAGGGAAAGGATGAAATAAGATCTTTTGAACAAGTCAGCAGGCGGTCAGGAGGATGAGCACACTTGGTAGAGCGCTGGATGAGGATGGTGATGTAAGAGAAGCTCTCCTAGGAGGCTGTGCGGAGTGAGAGTGTGGATAAGGCAATGCTGGAAGAGCAGTGTGTCCAAAGTTACCAACAGACAGCCTACAGAAATAGAGACCAAGGGGAAACACCGAGGTCTCGCGTACTTCCCTGAGCAAACAGTCCGCCAGCAGAGAGCGCATGAACGAAGAAAGAGGAGCATTGTTTGATTCTTCGTCAGTGGGGAATGATTACCTTTCCAGGGGAAACATGCAAAATGTCAGGTTCTCCAAAAGTGTTAATGACTGTTAGCTGTTCCTCAAAATGATGGAACCTGAATTCCACCTTTCTCCAATGCTGTACAGTGTCTTTTACAACAAATGTGTATCATGTCAATTATGTAGCATTTACTCATTCAAAATAGTGGTTAGGCAGTTGTCTATAAGGCAGTAATGTGTTACCATCTTTAGGCATGTTGTTAGGGAGTTGCATAGGGGTTAGACAGTGATGGTCAACAGTGAGCATGTTTCAAAATATGTAGTACAGCACGAGTGAAAAGGGCTTAATTCTTCAGTACTTTATTTTTCAGAGTGCTGTCCTAGCTTCAGCTCTGGTCTTTTGGGCATATCAATCGAGGGGGGAAAACACTTTCCTTCCATGACCCTTCCTTGTGCTCCAATTTCCCCAGCAGGACTACAGATTTAAAGGATTAATGTGCCCATGGCTATTGAAGGTTTGGAGTGAATGGTTTCCATTTAATCCAGGCACTGCAACGCCAAACATAGCCCACTGTCTCTTCATTAATGGACAGTTTGTCCATGTCCTGTCATAGCAGAAAGTCAATCGAATGTGTGGAATCAGATGAGGACGACAACATAGTCATTGTCATTCAATCTGAGATAAAGGTGAGAGACACCTTCAGACTGGCCCCTGTCACACACACCTTCAGATTGGCCCCTGCCACACACACACACCTTCAGACTGGCCCCTGACACACACACCTTCAGACTGACCCCTGCCAGTCAGACCTTCAGACGGGCCCCTGTCACACACACCTTCATACTAATGTTTATCATCTTTTAATTTTACTGTTTATTTAATCCTTTTGTTCTGGTGGCCAGGACACACTCATTTATGAACTGAACTCTACATTGAGTATTAAGGGAATACAATCCAATTTAAAAGACAATGATGCCCAGTGAAGGCCAGGCAGGAGAGAAGATGAATATGGAGTGGTCACATATTACTAAACACTGTGAAACAAGGTTTAAGAAAGGCCCAACCATACACATCATCAGGGTAGAGGCCAAATTTGGAATTACTTTTCAAATATATTACACTTTTCCAATTTCCATTTTTACGGGCTGATTTCCCCATCTCCCGCCCACAGTAATCAAGGAGACAGCTTGACACGACGCCATTAGCAGGATATGGCATACCGCAGGAGTGTAGTAAATCTCCCCCTCCCATATCTGCAGTCTGCACGCGTATGGACTCTCCACAAAGACCCTAAGGGTCCTGACAAGCCCACTCCCATTGTCCCCGAGGCAGCTGTCCCTGTCCCTCCCTTTGCTTACCAGGGCTGAAATCGTTCATTTCTGCCCCCTCACTCAGTCCATCGGTCTGGAGTAACTCACCACGGAGCTCCGTTACCATGGAGACGCAACTGCCAAAATATTCCTCCCTCTTCCTGTTAAACTGAACTACGTTACTCGAACGCCACCATTTCATTTGACACATGACTCCGCTTATTTTCCAGGTTTTGTACAGCCAGCTTTTCGACAGAACTGCGACCCAGATCGATACGGAGGGAACGGGCGACTTTTTCAGAGGAAGGGTTGATTAACCCAAGCCCGAATGTTCCAGACACCGTGTTCCTCACCTCACTCTCCCGGAATTCAAATCTCCGTGGGTCGAGGCTGCTGGCTCCCCGTGACGTCACACATCTGTCAGTCCCACAGAATCACCTGCAAGGAGAGGGAACCAATCAGAGCACAGTGCATCACAATGACCAATCTGACTCAGCTTGTAGCACTAATCCTGTTTTCTGCTCTTACTGCAAATGTAACGGATTTCACCGTCGCAGATATTAATAAAATATGGTGTGATTGAACGTGGTGCGGTGTTGCACAGTTTCATTCCTCAAATGTAGCAGAACACTCAAGTCTGAACCTTGGCAGTTCAGCCAAAACCAATTCTGTATCTTAGTGAAAAATAGATTATATAGATCAAAATAGAGTGGGAAGCAGGAGTGTGAGTGTGTGTGTGTGTGCGTGCGCTTCAGACACTGGCTTCAGTCACAGATGTTCTGATGAGCAGTACACACAAGAAAAAGCTCAATCATTTCTGCACAATAGTAACAAACTGCACATGCCAAGCAGAATGTGCATTATCTGAAGGACACTTAAATCACCATCACGACAGGAGATTGCAACATGTGTAATAGAACAAAGCTGCCCAATAGCGACTGAAAGCAGCATTTTTCACTTTAGAGATTGTGCAGAACCATGCCATATGTGGCACCATTTGAGACTACTCAGCCTCTTATTTCCCTGTGAGGCTTCAGAGGATGAGAACGGGTGAGAGGGGCGGGTTGTGTAATTATCTCCGGAGACAGCATCTGGCTGCACTCACACATCCAGTTCATACATCAGATTGTGTTTTCTCCCAAAGTGCATTAGGTGGGTACGCAGGAAATTAAGAGTCTAATAAAGACAGAGATACCAACAAGCTGCCTGCTCTTTGCAGTACTTCCCTTCTGCAGAGCAGTGGAGGCATTTCAGCGATTCCATAGGAAGAACAAGAGCCAAAATGGCTCCCTCCTAACATGCTCCTGTCCACAGCCAGTGCCAAATGCCTCTTCACGGGTGCGTAGTACGATGCCTTTCAGTTTTGGGCTGTCTTCAAGGTACAATAAGTAATTTTGTACTCCTAACGGTCAAGAGAGGAATTGCAGCAACAAACACCCTCAAACCACAACATGTGCCGTTTTGGAATGTTGACAGTGACAAACGCCGTCTTTTTGTAGTGTTCTCATAAGAAAATGTTCGCCGAACAGCTGACTCCATGAAATGTTGACTTTGGTGTGCTACGCAACACTATTTATAAGTTTTCACTTTAGCTAACCAACTATATTATGGGCAAGCAACTTATTTGGCTATGGAACTAGCTGGCTATACCAAGATATGATAGTTTACCACAAACGATGCAACTGCAACTTAGTTTGAGACAAATAAAGGTTTAGCTAAACAAGCCTGATTCAACACGTAAAGAGATAAAAGGAACGTGTGGCTGCCCAAATTGCACTCCAGACAAGCAATCATTGAAACTCTGTATACTATTGCTCATTATCCAAGCGAAGCATTAGGAGAAAAGTGCAAACTGTAGGTCTCACAGAAAGGAGGTGGATACACGCTGATTTCCAAAGCAAAACATGTTACCTATAGCAACAAGGGACACAAAGCAAATCCATGGCGGCTCGAAACAGATTGCATCTGGACAATCCTATTAAACACCGGCAGGCTATCAGTAACATTTAATTTGCTTAAAGACCAGGCTTTGGGATTATCCCACAACTGTGAACCGCAGCATCTGCGCAACTGGGCCAGATTTCCCCCGGTTTAATTCAGCTAACGATGCAGGGAGGAAACACTCCGGTAGCTCACACAACAACATGACCAGACAAACAGCCGAGTATCAGGGGATATAATGAAACAGGATTCAGTGAAAACAAGTTTTAGTATGAATTGGATTTTAACTTAAGGAGTGGAGTATAGCTCCGATTGTTGGTGAACTGGCCTCCACTGCTCATCTCACACCTCCACAACACCAGGGGAAGGGATTCACTGATGCTCACAGAATAAAAACTAAAAGGTACAAGATACTGCCCTCAGTCCTGGAAGGAGCTTTTTGTGGTCAGAACATGCGACAGTCACGGTGAAAGAGATGAGAGTGGAACTGAGACGTTAAAGGATCCAGAGGAAAACCACAGGCAGACCGAAGCGGTCCCATTACCATCAAGAACAGTATCCCTCAGAAAGTTCCCCTGCAATTACGCAAGATTCACTTAGTTCAGGAGCTGCTGTCAAAATTCATTGGTCAATTACGGGATATAAACTGCAGGTCCCCTACTGGAGGTTCAGGTATTAGCATGGAAAGACAGAGATATAACCAGCAGGTCCCCTGTTACTGGAGGTTCAGGTATTAGCAGGGAAAGACAGGGATATAACCAGCAGGTCCCCTGCTACTGGAGGTTCAGGTATTAGCAGGGAAAGACAGGGATATAACCAGTAGGTCCCCTGCTATGCAAACTTGGCTGAAACACAAACTAGAGACAAGACAGGTTTATTACTTAAACAAGAGGTTGCCCCAAGCAATATTTCACATTCGATTAACAGTGACTACTGCAATAAACCATACTTAAGCATTTTAAGATTGTCGACAGCTCAATCGATACTCGCGGAACAAAGCAGGAGGTGGGATGTCAAATCCACAACTACCCTGTCAATCACTGGGACCAGGAGCCTCCGTGACAGACCTGCACCCAGCAGCTGCTCCTGAAAGCAATCACTTCATCAAACAGAGTACTGCAAGCGGTCATAGTGAGGACTCTTTTACACGGACGCACGTGCTCCAACGTTGATGAAAAATGCTGCTCGTAGAAAGACTATGCACAGGTACGATTAAAAATAAACACAGGTGGGAGAGAAACGCTGAAAGTAAAACGCTGGTGAGGTGAAAATTACACAGGTGTGCGTTGTTCCAAAAAGTCAAATGCATCACCCGAATGGGACGAATTCATACTTCAGAAGCAGACCTATTTATACAACAACACATTTAAAAACCGCAATGAAACCAATGCGTCACCGCATACTAGCCTATCCATTCCGTCAATTGCCACCCACCTTGCAAAGTGAAACTCCATGACAGCACAAGAGATTAAAAACCACCCATGGGCTCCACTCATTCTGTCATATGCTTTGCCATCATTCAGCCTGGATCTTCAGTAGCAAGTTTTATAGATGGTCAACAGTAAAGCAGGTTTTATTAACAGGTTTAATGGCATTTTACATCCACTGTTTTGGTATCCGTTACATAAGACACATGCTTCACTGCACCCAAGCAGGATGAAGCAGCTACAAACTTTTCTCGAAAGAAAAATAAATACACTCGTTTTACTTTCCAGGGAGAAACATTTGACCTTCAGGTTATTCCTATTGAAAATAAAAACTGAATTATATAAGCGCACCAAAATGCTTGACTGGATGTAATGAGCATTGCCACGCTGATCTTCGAAACGGCATTTCATAATAATGTCAATCCACTGCCCATTTACAGAAATAGATTAATAATAGTACCATGAAAGAGCAATACATTTTCTTTACCAGAAAATACCACATATTTGCAACCATGCCATGAGCTACTCATTAAAAAAGTCTAAATGGACAAAAACCATGAAGGAAATGGATGAAGCATGAAATTATGAAACAGGAGCTGAAATTCGATTCACCTCAAACCCCTTTAAAATAGCTACTTCTGCACTGCTCACTGACTGCACTCAGCACAGTTTGTGGTAATTGTTAAGAAAGCAATATGCAAACACTCAGGGAGTACTGCTTCCTCTGCGGGTAATCACTTGTTCTGTAAGCACACCCTTCCCACGCTTACATTCAAAGCTTCTCATTTACGTGAGCAAGCCATAAAATCGCAACCAGGGAGTGGCGAGACTGGATAACCAAAGTTAGCTTAGCAGATAGCCTTATCCAACTATGTGGAAACATTGTGAGCCAATCCAGGTTTATAGTTATACCCTGACCATGGATACAAGAGTACCCATCCATGACTACCAGGACTGCGATCTCCAGACCAAACAGACACTGTAAGAACAGAGAGGGGTGTGTGTGTGTGTGTGTACGTGAATTGCCAGCGAGCAATGCAAAAAATGTTTGCAAATGATTACATCGGTGGTTCCAGAGACCTTAGTCCAAAGGACGTAAGGGGTCATTCCAATCTCTCATTTTTCTCCTCTTTTTTCCCCCCTTTTACTTTTTCCAGACCGAGAAATCGATCGAGGTCCACCGTTTTTAAGGACATTCCAACCAGTTAAATGTTCCTTCTTGGAGCTAGAAGTAAAAGTTATGAATTCCCAATATATTGTTTATATTTATATATAAAAACTTAAATGATCGATATATTTGTTTTTCGAAAAAATACTTCTGCAAAAGATGCGCTGATGTTCTCTTGCTCAAAACATTTTTTTTATACATGTATATATATATACTAAAAAGAAACATTAATAATCGACCTGTGGATCCACCTCACCCCATCTGCTACCTAACAGACATGACGTTTGAATGAGCAAGGAGCCCCGTCAGCCATGAAGACCGTTTCAGCAGTGGCTCTAAGCCCCGATGGAGATGAACGGTTTCCTTCATCGAGCGCTTTTCACACTGCGTATGGAGTGGGACCGCGAAAACGGCGATTACGAAGGTGGAAACAGAGCCAGCCTTTCTCTGCCTTCCGGGCACACACACAGACGACGGATTGTTGTCTCTTCGTCAGTATGTACATGAACTCTGCTCTCCTGAACGTCTGCACAATGAGTGCCCTCTCATGACTAGACTTTACAGACTATTATTTCTAAATGATTGTATGTCAATAACGAGGACAAAACCTGAGACTGTGCCATTAACACAAATTTTAAAAGTTGGTCGGCAGGGTTAAAGCAAGACCGCAACCAATGGGTCTTCTTGGATATCACACAGTTTGCTTTGGGACTACGAAATATGTTCCTGCAGACAAGATTCCTACAATGAAACTTTCAATCCACCTGCTTCCTTCGTCAACTTGAGATGAGAAAATAAATGAACCCCACATCCCTGTCAGTACATTTCCTAGCTACCTGGGAGCAGGGTACAAAACTCAAACTATTCAAATCAATTCATGCTCGAATGATAATAACCACTCTTTCAGGCTCGCACTCTTGCAGCACACTAAGTTCTTCTGTTGTTTTATCATGGCATTTCAGGATTAGGTTAGCACAAGCCCATGACTTCTGAGCCTATTCAGTCGTCAGAGTAGGAGAGCTTTCCAGGCCCAGTCCAGTCCAAAGTATTCATGAGCAAACATTCTCTTCCTCCAGATCTTATACCAACACTCCACCCCACAGCCTCCCACACACTAAAGTTGTGTGTGTGTGTGTATGTGTGTGTGTGTGTGTGTGTGTGTGTATGCATTTCAGTAGTGTTGCTCAAGCTGCCAAACACAGGGCCGCAGGTCCGCACATTCCTGGGAGGCCTCTCGGATGGGTGAGTCAGCCCTGGTACCTTGTGGGTTTTTATCTGCAACACCCACTCCGAGTGCAGGCCTAAACCACCCCCTCACTGTCTGTTCCTCTCTTTACTACTGCCAAGGACAAAAAAGACCATTGTTCTATGCTAGCTTTCATCCTTCTAAAACCATTCCCTCTCAGAGGATTCATTTGGTCTTCAGATTCAGAATCTCTGATAGTCGGTAGCACGGCGCAAAACTGCAGTTATTATGATCCAGCGGTTGCCCTTTGTGGATCAGTCCACAAAGACATTACGCGCTGAACCATGTTGCCGTCGTGTACTTTTAATACATAGCAAATCAGACCTGGAACCAGTTTACCACAGCTGCATTCAGTTAGTTTGAAAGATTCAAATTTCCCCAGTAACTGACATATTTGCACATCTACTTGCCATTCTTCATTCCTTTGCTAATCTCAGGGAGATACGTCCTTACCCGCTACTGAAGAAGTGGCACTGCATTTCATTACTGTGTCACAAGTTGAAGCAAAGTTAAACACCGGTCATTAATTAACCAACTTTCAAAACAGAGAAATAACTCTTCACTAGAGAGCTCACTGATCTACCAGCAGCTTCAGCACACATTACCAGATCTGTCAACAAAGGTGTGTGTGTGTCCTCTCCTCAAAGAATGTCGAAGAATGTTAGCCGATACTCGAGGGCCCTGCTCTTGTCCGTCTCTCGGGTTGCCTGGTACAGCACACGCGATGGTTTACGGTGTTGAGTAGGGCCTCCAGGCTCCAGAGACTGCCCCAGCCCGGCTGGAATTACAGTCTGGGGCGAGGGGCGGGGTGGAGTGAGGGACATGTCTCGGCAGCCCGTCTCTGCTCAGCTTCCACCAATCACGTTCTTCGCTGGGCCAAATTGACTTCTCTCCTGTAAGACCGGGGTGGAAATGGACTGGAAGAAAAGATCTCCAGGGCCAGAGCTTGGAGATGTCGGTATTGGCCCATGTGACCAACAGACCAGATAAAGAACTTTGCGCAGTGAAGCATCACACGGTGCAGAATCACATCCTGACCAATGCCAGTGCGGTCTGTGGCCGGGAGCCTGGCACTGTGCCCATTTTGCACTGACCTGCAAGTGATGGGAGTGTCCACCTCGTATGCACAAATGCGTAAACAATAAAAAAGTGTGTAAAACAATTGTTCATTTCCTCATGCAATTCCCTCTGTACATCTATAGTTAGGAATATAACTGTATAATTTCCCATGACCTGATAAGAATAAAAATAAAGACCTTCCGATACCAAAATATTTTCCCCATTTCCATTTGGCGTCGGTCTACAGATTAGGAAATGGAAGCAGTTCAGAGTTTTGACTAAATCTACAACACTACAGAAAGACAGAGACTGACTGTTTAAACACCCTCACATGACAGCGTTAATACACACCCTGTGTTCCAGGATGCCTTCCTGCCTGACCTTCCTGCGTGCCAAGCAGCCCAGCGCACCGGCACACAAACTGCCATGCAAATTCCAGCGTGGATTTGAATATGGCGAGCCGAGGCACAGCGACACCAGGTCACACATAATGGGGATTTGTCAAGGTCAGCGTGGCTCTCTGAGGGAACCTCGCTCCGATTCACAGGTCTGACTGGGCCCCGTGCCATTCAGGCCCTCTCACGAAGTCCGTTCCCAAAAGCCATTTCAGTGGCGATGTGACAGAACAGCCAGAGCAAAAGTAGAGATGCCGACAAGGGCAGGGTGGTGTCTGGATGCGCGAGAGGAACAATAATGTTTTGGATGTCCTTTATTGAATATAAAAAGAACATTTGCACAAATTTGGAGTGGTCCCTGCGTGTCTCGGTGGCGCAGCCTGTAGAGCACTGACCGCATGCTCATTGAGAGCCGCGACGTCAGCGGTTCGAATCCGACCGGCTGACATTTGTCGCATGTCTTTCCCTTTCTCGCTCCCATTCTTCCTGTCTCTCTATACTGTCCAATAAAGCTGAAAAAGGCCGAAAAAATATCTTTAAAAAATTTGGAGTGGTCCCCAATCCATTTTTCACGGAATGACCCAAACGCACACAAGCACCACTGATGGACTGGGAAATCTGATCATCCAAGTCCTCACTTGTGAACAACATACAGCAGCAAGCCCAACAACCCGACAGGACACCAGTGCAGTGACCTCATGGAGGGACAGGACAGTGTATGGAGGTTATGGACAGAGTCACACGGCAATGCTTGACATATGCGTTAACGCAGCGGCTCACTAAGCCTTCCAAAATAAACTCACTGAGCATCAGCTTTCACTCTCACAGATGCAGCCCTAACACAATGTACTACAGACCTATACTGTTACAGCCACATTCAGCCCCGCAGCCTCCACACAAGCCCAGAGAACCCAGGCACTGAACGCAGGGTAAAATTAGCTCTGCTGGCACTGCAAAGCCTGGCACGCTCCAGCTGGGCAGGCTGTGGAGACACGCACACACACACACACACCCGTGCACACACACACAACACACACACAGCACGCACGCACACACGCACACACAACAAACTCATCCTGTATCCGTGGGCACACACTGTACGCACGCGCACACGCACACGCACACACACACACACACACACACACACACACACACACACACACACACACACCCGTGTGCATACACACACAAACACCCGTGCGCGCACACAAGCATCCGTGCGCACACACACAGACGCACACAGACACACCACACCCTTGCTCTTTTACAGACACTGACACCTAATGAATAAAGGAGAGAGCAGGAGAGAAAGAGAGAGTGCAAGAGCGCGAGGGGAAAAATCAAGAGAGAGCGAGAGAGCATCCGAGTTGGCATCAGAAGGGGAGCTGCTGTGCGAATAGACACATGGCCGACCTCTCCACACGCGCTGCTCACGAGCCGGCTTTTAACCCCATTTTCACAGGACGGCAGGAAAGCACTGTGCTCCACAAACTCACAGGGCTCCCAGAACAATGGGCCACCTTGAGCTGCCGTGGCAACCGCCCATCTGACAGCTCGTAAATCAGGGCCTGC
The DNA here is from genome assembly GCF_963514075.1 of Conger conger. Taxonomy (NCBI): domain Eukaryota; kingdom Metazoa; phylum Chordata; class Actinopteri; order Anguilliformes; family Congridae; genus Conger; species Conger conger. The sequence goes on along the minus strand of NC_083776.1, from coordinate 25,317,896 downwards.
CTGGCAGACGGTCCGCAGTGGCACAAACGGCTCACAGCGAGGTCCAAAAACGGCGCAACACTGCTGACCACCAGAGGAAATTCTGCTGCCATGCCCCTGCGCTCAGAGTACAGATTTATGCCTTTTTCATCTAGAGAAGTAAAAAATGCTGAAAACAGAAATGATAGAGAAACAATAAGAGCTCATACCATCATACTGTATGCAGGTCAGTTCCAATGTAGGGAGGTTTACCGTAATTATGCACATAAAGCATAAGCTGGAAAAAAATGGAGTATCTATAGTGTCCACAACCATATCACACATCAAAGACCTTAAGGTAGGAGGCTTTGACTAAATCTTGAGGTGGCCATCCTCCTGGAGATCATTAGCATCACATTTCAGTTCTCCTGAAGGTCCTTTCCTTCTGTCACTGTCCATTGACTGGAAAGGCCATCCATTACATCTCCATTACATTTCATTACAGTTATTTAGCGCACACTTCTATCTAAAGCCACTTACATTGATTAGACTAAGCAGGAGCCAGCATCCCTGAAGATTGTCATTCTCTGAAAAGTAGGAGTGCTGATCTAGGGTCAGTTTTGCCTTTTGACTCGATCACAATGTCAATGTGTTGTACAATTGGAAAACTGGAGACTGGACTGGTGAAACTGAACTGATACTAGGTCAGCACTCGTACTCATGCATGTAAATAATATGGGCCTGGAAGCCCAAAAATAAAACGAAGAAGGCTTGAGAGACACGGCTTCACGATGTATGGAAAAGAACACAAACATAATGTCCTCGACGTTCTCTCAGGAGCACGCGGCAGCATGTAAACACCACAACACCCATCTGTTGCAGGAAGCCAGAGCCGGCTTAATTGATGTTATTACGCTCTCGTAATTGCAGCCCGCAGATTTCACCATGCACACTTAGCTGATGCGCGCTAATTTCGGCGAGGAGACGAGCCCTCGGTTGTCTGCGGCGGATGAGAGCAAAGCCAAGCTCAAAGCCGGAGAGCAGGAGCCACGCCGGGCTCGGACGCACCCCACATCCGGCGCCACAGACCAGTGCTGCTCAATTCTAGGGCCCAGGGTCCCACAGCCTTGATTTGTGCACAGGAGTTTAGCATTTTGTCATTAATTTATGCTCATTTACAAGACCCACGAGAACATTCTGTCAGCTGATTTAGTGGCTCTGGTTGTACAGAGCCTAATTCCTAATCACATACCCCGCACTCTTGTTCAAAGTCACGGCATAGTACCTCTGTCCAGACACCAAGAGGCAGTTTCACAAACACAGATTAGGCCTAGTCTTGAGTTCTCAATTTAGTCAAAGAATAAAGCTTCATCTGCACTTGTGAAACTGGCACTAAGAGTGGGTGCAATTCCTAAAAACCAACAAAAAAAAAAACAAAGAAAATCTGGATGCCTTAAATAATGAAGCCTTAACGGCCCATGTTCAAAGCCTGTAGATTATTATTGTAATTGGCCACACAGATTATACGCAAGAAAAAGCAGCAAAACTAACAGATAACGGCAGTCTTATGATACTAATCTGCTCTGGTGCTCCATGAGGAGTGACACGGCCATCTCTCACGGGAGTCACTGTCACCTGACAGGCACCTGCGGTTGCCTGACGATGTGCACGCTGTGATTGGCTCTCCAGGGGGTGTGTAGCCTGCTCTCCCTGCAGTGCGTCGGAGGGAGGCGAGAAGACGAGGCGGTGTTTACCGAGACCCGCCGCTGCTACTATGGAAACGTGTCTTATGGGATGCACAGTGTTTATGCAACAAGCGCTGTGAATAAAGACGTATAAAGCACCGCTGTCAACTTGTCCTTTGGGACTTTGCTAGTGTGGATTGGCAGATGACATGATTCACCACAGTACAGGAAGGTGTAACTGTGGTCACGTCAGTATCAAAACACCTTTGTGTCATTCAAATAAAAAAAATCAATCAATAAATTAAAAAAAAAGCTCTTAGAGCCATTTCAAATTACTAAAGTTAATATTTTGATAATTCTTTTTTTTTTTTTTACTTACCTGAGGGGAGGCTGCACCCACACATTGGGAAAAGCCAAGCCCGACAGCCTGAGAAGATGGTTCTCAGGAGTTTAGCTGACAATCAAAGTAAAAGTAAATGGCCTCAAAGTAAAGAAAAATTTATACAAATAAAAAAACACCACCATTTTCTGTGCTTACACTGGAAATATTCCCAGAACAGATCATTCATATTCTTCTCAAATACTTCTTAAAATCCATGCTCCAACAACTATTTGAACAGAACTTCAGATGGAGCACATTTCAGAACAATGAGAAGAACACAACGGCAGAGAGCACCAAAAGTTCAGCTCCCTCCATTGGGAGGGAATTATTGATATTTCCATGTGTACATGTATGAGGCACCACTGACCACTACATCAGTGCAGGCTCTCCAAATGCCCTGCAATATTAGCCTCAGCTAATAGTGCTGCTCGGCCTAATTAAACAAGGAACTATAATAAGGAAGTTCAGAAATTTGAGAAGAACAAATATTTAAGGGCAAAAATAATGTACCATGAACAGTATACAAACATGGAAGATTCTAAACTGCTCCATGGGAGTCTGGCTTAGTCCAGCTGACAATTCAGGCCTGCCTAACTACCAGCCAAAGACTTTCATTTTTAAATGGAAAAATGCAAAAACAAAAACATTATTTATATAACATTTTTAAAAAAGCCTTCTTTTTGTGGACAGGCCTCCAATTATTTAATAGCTGTAAGAATCATGCAGGAACACTTCTGCTGGGTATATTAATGCGCAGCTGATACTTCCGCAACTCATAAGCTGAATGAAACTAAACAGAACATGAACTAAAAAGAAAGAAGACCGCTTTCTCACGATAACAAGCTGCTTAAAGCTTCTGCTAAATGCCACTTTTCTGCTCATATCCCAGCTGATTATAGCTCAATTATAGAGCAATACAGTTTTACTGCTGTTGGCCAAAACAATACACATCAGATTTCAGACTTTTTGCAGATTTCAGATGCTTTTTTTTTTTTTTTTTTATAGAAATAGGACTGGTCCTAAAGATGATTTGCAGGACACATGGATTTTGAAATCATGAGAGAGTCAGAGTGAGACGGAGGCTAAGAACCTGGTAGAAGCTGTTTTCCTGAACAGTCTCACAGGTCGATATGTCGTGGGTTACAGTAGGGCTCTGGGAATAGGGAACGCGCCTACACATACTCACAACTGCCACAAATTCTGTCCACAAATAAAGTGAAGCCAAGGCGGACTGATCCAGTCCTAACTTTGACCCCCAACAGATCACAACAACGCTCAGTCCTACTGAAGTTAAACAAACGCTCCCGTGTGTGTGATATCTACTGAGCAGCTGGCAAAAGATCAGGCTAAATCCCCATAATGCTTGCACAGAACGATAAGAGGGAGGCGTCAGAATCCCGTGTGATCTTATGTGGGGTTCCGCATACGTGTAGGCGGACATGACAAAGACACTGAGGGGAAGCAAACACCGGGTTTAACACATTCCTGACCCTTCCTCTCTTCCTTGGAGTGAGTCATCTCAGGACAAAACCTGTGACCCGCAACAAGCGGACTGAATGGGTGCGCCCTATCCTCTCTGGAGCATTGCATCGTGGGATTCCCTTCTTGCTGGAAGCTTGCTTTCATTGCCATCAGCTTTAGGCCAATATTCTTTTGGCACGTTATGCATGTGCATGTGAACAAACACTACAGCACCTAGGTCAACTTATTTTAAATTCTGTCAATCCAATAGTGTGTATAGAGATCCTGAATGGCCTTATGTTTTCTGTTAGAGTAGAGCAGACTGTCACCAATGCTAATCAATGGACATCAAATTAAAGTAGTATCCTTTGCATGCCCTGCGGTCAGTAAACAGTAGTGAGTGGGGGAGGGGTACCCAGGGGTCAGGGGTCTTCAAACTGAGCAGTAGTACCCCCACTCTGACCATCAGATGTGCTCTTCATAGAAGCAGACATGCTGGCTACATAAAAGGCTGAAATGCACACAAGAAACTCCCATTTCTCCCTGTTGGGTCTAGTTTTGATGGAAAATCTTGACAGGGGTGGGGCTTTGAAGGTGAGGACAGGGTTTGGGTCCTGGGGAAGGAAGAGCCTTGAGGATGGAGCTGAGCAACAATGAGGAGAAAGGGTTAAAATATCACACCAATACCCAGGAAGCTCCACACCACCACAAGACACAAAGGTCACAAAGGTCAGCATTGAGCCATTCTCTCACACAGACTTATGTGGCAACTCTCTCTATTACTTAACTGCCATGTTTTGTATCCCTTTAAAAATCATTCAGTTATGTTACCAAACCAGACTTGGTAGGTCAACCCTGTTCCTGGAAATCTATGGTCCAGTAGGTTTTCATTTTAAACCTACTTTCGCACACCTGATTTTACAAATTAGCAGCACAAGACCTTGCTGTGGAATGATGTCTGCTTTGTTAGAACTGGAATGAGAACCTACTGGTTGGTAGATCTCCAGGAAAAGGGTTGGGAACCACTCCTGGTGGTGATAATAAATAGACTGACAAAATGCAAGAAAAGCCACCAAAAAGGACAAAATAATCTGATGGTGGATTTTACCGCTTCTCCCAGGCCTTCCTCTTGTGATTTCCTGATACCATGAGTGCAACCAACCCTGGACGTGGATGGAAGTGAAACACAGAAAATCCTAAACACTGGATAATAGGAACCCTTTGCCCATGGTCTTAATTATACATGATCTTTGACAATTCCTCCATACAGACTATTTGAACATACTTAAAATCCTCCAGGCTGTGCTTCTGGACTGTCCTCTTAAATTCAAACCATACATTTTGACCAGGTTCAATTCTGGAAATGACCATTACAAAACAGTATCTCTAGGCTTGGGATCTTTTGCTAAAAGATCCATTGGTAGCCAAGCTAGATTTCCTTGGCAGATGACACCAGGTTGTTGGCTAGTGTCTTAGTCAAGTATTGGAATATTGGAATGAGGCAATGGGCCCTTTGCCCACAAGTGTACACACACTCACACATAACCCCTCTCCATAACACCAACATGCACACTCCTTTCTACTGCAAAGCATGCAATTCCCAGTAAATGATAAGGCATAAGACATAATACATCTTCCCATTGACTTTATTTTATTTTATAAGAAGAGTCATGTATTTTGCCATGCATAATCTAATAAATGAGAATGGCTCATTAAAAGCAGAGACGCTCTTAATTCTGATTGAGAAAGTTCAGGGGCATATTTTGCGGGTAACTCTGAAAAAAGAAAAGAGGAACAAAAAAAAACAAAAAAAACACTCCATACTTCAATAGCCAATTATTTTTGCCCACAACAGCCCCTGGTGCGAACCACGACAAGAGGAAAGGGCTTAATTTTCAAGCCCTGGCACATCGCTGACTTGTTTGATGTCAACAGGGCTTTTGCACACGGTTCTGTTTTCGATGTGGCTATTTTTAGAACAATTTGTCCCCCTGGCTGAATCACAGGCCCCTTGATTTCCAGAAATAGCATTTCCCCTCTTCTGCCGGATAGAACAGGATGGGCCTGCGCGATATTTTTGGAACTCCAGCTGGAAGGTAGTTCCCCTAATTGCATTAGCACAATAATTCCTGACAGCTATGCGAGCAAGCTTTACTTTATCCTACACACGCAAAACAAGTGAAGGAAGCGTGCCTGTTCTTCAATGTCTCAATGGAGTACAATAGTTTCTGAATGAGATAGTTGGTCAGCTTCTCAAAATCAATATCAGCCTTGGACAGGATATAGAATTCACGAGACAGGATTGAAATCTGATAGATTGTTCCAAGATATTTTTAACCATGTTAATAAACAATGGAGAAATTCTCTCAAAGAATGTACATAGCGTTTTACTTTAAATACATGTTGTCAATATGCCTTGAGAGAAAATTGCTGCTTATTAAATAAAGAGACTCAGTAAGGCAATGAAACCTTGAGTTATTTTTAGAACTTAATTCTGCCAACAGTGGATTAACCAATTCATTTTCTAATCACTAGGTTTGTCTCCTTGCAGGCATGTGCATTTTGATTAATTTGAGATGGAAATATTACACATTAAACACTACTGGGCGACTACGGTTTTATAATGAATCGTTGTTTATTTAGCTGACACTTTTATCCAAAGCGACTTACAGTTGATTAGACTAAGCAGGGGTTAAGGGCCTTGCTCAAGGGCTCAACAGCTGTGGGGGTCTTATCGTGGCTACACCGGGGCTTGAACCACCAACCATCCAATTCCGAGTTATGTACCTGCCTTGTTTTAAGATTACATTGAAGAAAGAGGGCAGGGGACACATCCCAGGCACTGGGAGCGAGATCAGCCTAAGCTCACTGAGAGAATGACGGCAGCAGATGGCAGAAGACCCTCAATTTATCCATCTAAACCCCCACTCATGCCTGAATTCTTCATGAGCCTCTTTCTACACAGGGATGACAAATAACTAAATTGAGAAAAATACAATACGAGATGATGGTAATGATGATGTTCTCAGTGCACGCTGTCGGTGGAATTGTGCGTCGTAGATTTAAAGGACATTAAAAGACTGCCGCTAGCAGAATAAAATTAAAAATAAACACAGCCTCTGGTAATGACAGTTCATTTCTCACACCGCTTACAGAGAGACCGAAATACAGAAAATGAAGCACAAATCTTGGCATTAATTTGAATATTCTTATAGCCCCAGCATAATCACACAGGAACACAAACCGACCTACGCTCTTCACAAGCAAATGTAGCGTAACCTTGAAAAAAAATAAAATAAAATGTTTTATTCAGAATCTTAGATGAATTATTTTAGACACCCTCACATCAGCTATATAAATTTCTCCCACAACTATGTGAAATTCTACGGCTGCCACGCTTTAAGTTAAAGGTGGATACAGCACTCGTCAGAGCGTGAGGGCGCTGGGCAGAAATCAACACGGCGAAGGCTTCATCTGATATACACCGCCCGTCACGCAAGTTCCTCTGAATCAGCACTTTCCAGCACTGCTGGAAATCAATGAATATTGGCTGAGCTATTCAATTTAATTTATTACTAGCAGCCTCCACCCCTTTAAGCACAGAGAAAACCCCACGTGCAACATCCACTGCCTGCATCGTCATTGACCATTCATTTTAAAAGGAGCCCTGAGTTCAGCCACTATAGAAAAGTGAATCCTGAATATCGCATGAACAGGCAGAGGCCAAAGGCAGTCACCCTGCCCCAGGGTAAATGAGAGAGGGGGAAAACGCGTGTTTAAGTTGCTGGTGGTTGGTTTAGACATTTACAAACATTAAAGAAACTGGGACTTCAAAAATGTCACAGTTCATCCTCTGCATGTCAAATAATTGGTCCTTGGCCATTATCTAATTAAAATATCCACCTTCCCTTTCTGGAGTCCATCCCTCTTTATTGGTCCTTCTTTAGGCAGAAGTGGCGTTTGAGAAAACCCCAAATTAAATTCCCACGTCGTTTTGACAATAGTGACACCATTATATGGTTATAATCAACCTGGAGTCTGGACACCCATAGAAGTGCACAGACCAATCAGAAAATAAATAAAAAGAGTAAATCTATAATCGGGTCACATGGGAAATGCAAATGATATATGACGCTTCCTTAGCAAAATATATATATTTTTAAAAACTATATGAACTCTGGTTGGATTGAACAGATGTGGATTGAACAAATGTGGGGGGGCTGTAAATTGCGTGGGGCATTCACTCGACAGAACTGTACTGTACGTTGTTTCAGCTGACAAATTAGCTGGTCCTCCTGGGTCTGGAACCAATCTCTAGCTCTCAAAACAAAACAGACCCCCTTCATTGATGTATGACACCAATTTTCCCCTCGGAGAAAGGACTAAGTGCCCCTTTGAACACCGGTAACATTCTACACCTAAAATTCCACTCAACTCTGAATTCTAAATAGTCATAGGGGCTTGTAAGGCATTTTTTTATGGAAATGTGAAGCAATTTAGCATTTACAAGTGTACCCAACTTCAATTTACATGAGTGAATTGCTACAAAGATGTATAATATTTTAAGGCTGCAACAATGTAATGGCTCATGTTTAGCACATTCATACTTTAGCTAGAGCATGTCCAGAACACAGCCATCTCTAGCCACTCTTTTTAGTTTCAGTCCATGAGATATTAGCATCCATTCCTCCCTCGTCACGCATATCCCTTGGGGCCTGTTTGACAGGAAAAGTTGCCAAATGACTAAGCATTTAGCGGACATGCAACAAAAAAGGTGTTTGTCTTCCCAAAGCAGATTAAAGACGATTTATTTAACCAATCAACATTCAAGTCAAAAATGAAAGGTAATTTGATTAAAATCATACTTTTTTGCCCCTGTTGCGTTCCTCTGTAATGTGGGCCAGACATTAACAACTGCAATAAATAGGAAGTCTATGTAAGGTGGGTGGAGCTACGACAACACTACCCTCTCAATGGCAGTGACAAGCACAAGTGCCCATGCTCAATTTCCTCTGATTAGATAAGAGGACTCAAAGTGTTTGGTGCCAGACAATTAAGTGCATACAGCACACCAAAGACAGAGTCAACAGCTAAAGACTGAAACAGACTCAAAATGAACTTATGCCACTGTCTCTGTTTGTGGGCCGTATACAGGCTTATGCAATAACATTTTCTCAAATAAACGTTTTACTGGAAGGGGGTAGCTCATAAAAACCCTTGCCAGTATTGAATACACTCCTAATCATAATATGACTCAAGGCAAAATGATGCAAATCTTGAATAAAACTGTCCATGTTAGCGAAAGATTACAACACAAGCAATGTACCCCCATGTATGTAGCACAGGACGAGCTGTAAGAATGCGTTTCTTGTTTTCTGAGGTTACCAATTCCAGGAGCATGCAGGCCAGAGGTCAGATTTTAATCCGACTCAGAGCATTAGCTAGTAAATAAATGTGCTGCAGAACGTAAGCCCTTGTTAAGCGTGATCCTACTAATTACACATGGCAAATCTTGCTATTTTGATTTTTTGCACTATTTCTCTACAGTGAAGGGCTTTCCCTGCACTCTAGCCCTCTCTGCAGCAGGCTAATGAATTTAACCAATCTCTATAGGTTTAGCGCGCAATGAATAGGTTGAAGTGTCTTATGCACTTTGGCAATTAAGGGCTGGGGTAGAACCATGCCAGAGCAGAAATGGAACACTGCTTTAACATAGAAAAATAGGTCCTTTTACCTGTTTGGCTAGCTGCATAAATAATGAAATGGTTGGGCTCTATGATCATAGGATCATCTCATTAATATTGACCCAATCAAATCACAAGTTTCTTTAGTTTTTTGTGTCATATGATAGTCATCATTGTTGAGGGTTGGCTCCTCCCTCTGGGAAAAAGAAACCCATGTGGACATTGTGGTACATACTGTCATTTACCATGGGTATCAATGCAAACAGAAAATAGCAACACCAGACCCAGTAGGTACTAAGCTATGCTAACGTAACACGGTCGGGCTCATAGGTTAAGTCATCTCCACCACTTGGCTTGACAATGCGTATGCTGAAGAAATTACAATGCACAAACAACAATTTCAATTTTTAATTCTGTGGCTACAGAGGTACAGTAGTACACGTCAACTGCAGCTCCTGTTATTAAACCAGACAAGTGTAACTGCAGCCAGGGGCAACCTGATAGGTGGTTCAGTTTGGCTAAAGTAGGTCAGAGCTGGGTTTGCCATCACTGTGACAGCAATGTGACGTATGTTTACTCCTAGGACTCTGGACTGCTGATCTCTGATTACCATCATCATTTCTTTCACTAGAGCTACTGTCCTGAGACCCAAAGGGACCCAAATATTAATTAGATTAATATTGCAGAAATGGTCTACCATTACCTTAAATAAAGGGTACCTAAAACCATAATTCGTTTTATGTGGTCCTTACACAACTATTCATTCTTTATGGGCAACAGCAAACAACATTCACTTAATTTTTTCACACTTTTTATACATAAAAACCTTAATGTAGCTGATAACACGATTTCATATTCTGTGCTCCTTGCCCCACCAACCTCTCCTTAAATAGGCACAGTTCCCTTTCTGTAGGTGGCTTTGCATTGATTTCAGTTTTACTGTATGTTTTCTATTGAATGTATAGGCTACAGCACGGCCATACAAGCTGCTTTTAAGTTACTTGGAGTGTATTAGCGTGCTTTAGATTACGAACCACAAAATACCTGCCATTGTGAATCCGACAGGTTGTCATGAGTGTATCAAATTGCCTAAAAGCATAATAATTTAATCAAATATTATCAGAAACTACCTGGGCCAAACAAACACCAAAACGGAAATGCTATTGAGAAAAAAACCATTGACGGTCAACCATTTCTTTAAAGCCAGTTCAAACTGCAAACTAACTGCAGACCTTTCTCGATGGTGTTCCCTTTGGTTTTCCAATGCACACTTTGGCTTGTGATCTAGATTATGTTTTTACAGCAATGACAGGTTATATGCACTGCGCCACGGTTACAAATAGCGTTAGATGTATACCAGAAATATCAGGGTCGTTCAAGATTTGGTCAACACAGTCCGGGGAAAAACACGGTAATCACGAGTCGCATGACGGCTTGGGTTTCCTCCCCTACAGATTTTGGCGGACACAGGACACGTCAGTACTAGCAGCATAGCAATACACTCCCTGCATTTCATCTTAGATAAACGATTCATACAAGCAACGTTACTATCCACCTAGCGATCTACATATATGTCTCCCATCATATACCATCGTTGTGACGTAGATTTCGTGCATAAAGCCAATTTTAATCACATAGCACCTTTTAAATTAGTGCAGATTCAGATTTCCTAAAAAAGCAAAGAACAAGAAACAGACACATTTTGTTTGTTGTGATCAAATACCAACAAGTTCTCTTTACAGGATAAACAGCACATTGTGCAATTGCGGCATGAAAACGATTCACAACACGAGTAGGCTGGCTAGCTAGCTACACATTTATTTTACCAGCAACGCACAGTTGAGGGCTTAATGTTATAGACTATGCATGATGGAACGCATACACGTCGCCAGTTTTCTAGTACCATAGCCTAGCGACAATAACTTATGTAGCTAGTTAACTACTAGAGAACCTAGATGAATATGATATAGCTACACATACAGCTAACTTCCAAGCAATGTTGCAACGGTGACTTCAATTCAGTGACAACCTAAGAAACCCAAATAAGATAACGTTAGTATAGCGCATCCTATATTGATCCTAAACTAGGTTGACTCGTTTTGCAAACGTTTCTATGAAGCTGGGTGATCTTTCTAGCCATAGTTAATTTAGCAGTTATTTTGTAAATAGACTCAACGGCAATGGATTTTGCTAGCATGGTAGCGAACATTCGCTAGATAACTAAAGCTAACTTTGCTAGCGATCAAGCAACCTATTTTCAAATGTGAGCTGGAGCACACTTGTCATGCGGTTTGACTATGTTAGCTAGCTAGCTATTGGATACCAATACATATGGCAGCTTTAGCAAACTATTTTTTGGTTTAGTTGGCTCATTCGCCAGGCTGCCGGACTGCTTAACGTCCGTCTAGATACCTTATGCGAACTGGTTAAAGCCTATTGTCTAACGTTTGCAATAACATAATATAGGTAGATACACTCAGATACTTACTTAGCTAGGCTACATGGCAAGACAGCTTGCCACCCAGCGTGGTAGTTAATTGACTAGCTATGGATGACCAAATTTACTCGTGTAACTTAACGTTACTTAACTGACACGTAGTTAGCTGGCTTGTCAGTTAGCTAGATTAACAAGATCTCTTGTTGCTTAGCTACATGGTTATCCGTGTACCTAGCCACTTAGCATGCATATACGGCAACGATGGCTTGCAGTCTAACGTTAGCGAGTAGCAAGGTGTTCATTAAAAGCATTACTCAGAAAAAAGCATGTCCATTTAAGTACGTGTTCATTAGGCTTACTTAAATTGACAATTACTTAAATTTAAAGACCACACAAATAAGTGGAAAGTGCCGTTTAGCTACAGTCTAAAGTTAAAATGCTAACGTTACAGTACGTAGCTAATGATACTTACCAGAACGATCTCCACTAGCTAGCCTCGCTTTGCAGTATTGGCAGTCAAGCTAGCTTGTCCTGGTATCACCAAGTCTTGGCTTGAGGCGATGAATGCAGGTTATGCGCAGCTTAATCGGCGCCCATGGATTAAGTTAAAATGAAATCCAGTGGTTAAACAGCAGCAGTCCGATGTATTAAAACCACCCGCATGTGTGCCTATTTCATGATACCACAGACTGTAGTCTCAGGTCTGTGCTGAATGATTCCTGACGCTCCAATAACATCTTCTCCTTTCTGCCAACTCGCTGTCCTTCCAACATATGCAGTCATTGGATGATCGCTAAACGGGCTTTAACAAGTCACGAATAGGCTTGCTAGCTCGGTAACTCAATTGCTGCGGCGCGCTTGGACAGCGTGAAGAGAATATCAGAAGCACGAGAGCTTAGAATGAATATTAAATGAACTTCGGTTTGAAAACAATACCACCTATCAAGTTGTATTGCGCTATGCTTGTATATTTTGATCAGGTGTGGTATATTTATAATAATATGATGTGTGTTCAGTGACGCTTGTTGAGGTTACATGAGGTAATTTGGGATTCGCCAAAGTCAGCAATGAGAGCATTCTTGCGTGTTGCCGAATACCTATTGAATATATATATATATAGGCATTTTTTAACAATTGAAAATGTATTTTCGTTGCATTTACGATTTATTTATATATATATATTTTGTTTATTATATATATATATATATATATATATATATATATATATATATATATATATATATATATATATATATATATATATATATATATCGCACAATAAATGCAACGAAAATACATTTTCAATTGTTAGAAAATGCCTACACGAACGAAGAACGATTTGCATGAAATTCAAGATGGGCACTCACTCTACAGCTAACTAGCTAAACTACAGTGGGCTACTTTTACATATATCGTAATGGGCAACGTACACTCTCAGAAATGGAGTGACAGTGGAGGCACGTTTCTGTTCTTCAACGATCAGATTTTCCAAATGTACCACAAAAGTACTGCAATGATCTCTGCGTTTTCCATGGTACAATGAATTATAGTTTGCTGGCTAGGGGTACAATTTTATGTACCTATAGGGTGCCTCTTTACATTTGTACATTTTTGGGCCCCTTTCTTACCTTTATTTCTGAGCGTATATGAGTTTAAAAAGGTGACTATGTTTATAAAGATGACTAGACTTTGCCAGGTCATAGTTTAAGTAAAAAGCAGTATACGGTCTGCTGTCTTTATTTGCACATTGAATTCACCTTGGTTTTTAGGAAACCTTGCTTTTTTCTATGGTACTTACCATATTGCCCTCAACCAGTAATATAAGTAGCTTGCTGCCCCCAGTTTCACCTGTACACAATTATGTTAATGTAATGACAGGTGTTAACTGTTGCATTGGTTTCTCTTTTGGATTGTTGACACATAAGGTCCACGAAGGCCACTGTAATTGATGACAGATGAATCAAAAAAACTATGAAAAAAACCCCATAAAACAATGGTTAGTGACATTACCAGCACTGTCCAGAGGGCAGGGATGATAATATTAAAAGCCACCATACACTGAAGCAACCGAAGCATTCATCAATGGGAAAAATTGGAACGTTTTGGACTTGCCAAGTGAGTCACCTGATTAAAGCCAATGAAGCACTGAACTTCACTTGTGGAAGAGGAAACTGGAGAAAGTGTCGTTGCACAAAAGAAACCCTGAAACAAGGATAATCTGAAAGCAGCTGCAGTGAAGGCCCAGAAAGGCATTTCCAAAGATCATTAAAAGAGGATGTTATGTACCCATGAATTGATTTGTAGCTCATATATTTTTTGCAATAGAAATAAATGCATAAAATAAAGTGGACAATCATGGACAGTTTTGTTTATTGGAGATTCAATGTGGCACACAGTGGCCATGATCTGGTAGCCTATTTTCCTCAGGCAATCTTAAACTGTATAGGATTTATTTATAGTCACGTAATGTAACCATAATGCAACTAATTATGGTATACAATCACGTTCAAGCATCTTTGCAATTGAGAAGTGCGGAATTTATGGCTGAGATAGAAGAGTTATTGGTGTTGTGAAATTGACCTTATGCTAAAGCCTGATCTAGTTGCTGATGCTTTCATTTTGCATAGCAAATATTTGTAAATTCAAAAAGAGTTTCTTGCCTGTGTATGGAACATTGATAATGTCTCAGCCAGAAGATAACTTGCCACAGCCAAAAATGCAGTTTCTTTGAGGGAGAGAAACATAACCAGCATTGCTTGATGAGAAATACTAAATTATCATATGTGGGTGTTAAAATGATGGTTTCTAAAGAAAAGTATCATATAAGTGAAGGAACAGTATGTAATATGTGCTTGCAATATGAAATAAATATACAGTAGTGTGCAGTGAGGATTATACACCACCACGTTTGTCTAAAAGGGGTCCAAATATATTCATTCTTTTAAATATTTTGGTGAAAATGTATTGAATACTATTGTAGGCAATGAGAACAAAAAAATCATTGCCACAATTACATTGGGGTAAAAGTTTGGCTAATAAACAGAAACTGACCATCAGAAGTAATTTTGCAGAATAATGCTTCAAACCAGTTTACACAAATTGTTTAGCATCAACAATCATGGAATGAGCCATGCATTCTCATTCCATGATTGTTGATGCTAAACAATTTGTGTAAACTGGTTTGAAGCATCCATCCATCCATCCATTATCTGAACCCGCTTATCCTGATCAGGGTCGCAGGGGGGCTGGAGCCTATCCCAGCATACATTGGGCGAAAGGCAGGAATACACCCTGGACAGGTCGCCAGTCCATCGCAGGGCACACACACCATTCACTCACACCATTCACTCACACACTCATACCTACGGGCAATTTAGACTCTCCAATCAGCCTAACGTGCATGTCTTTGGACTGTGGGAGGAAACCGGAGCACCCGGAGGAAACCCACGCAGACACGGGGAGAACATGCAAACTCCGCACAGAGAGGCCCCGGCCGACGGGGATTCGAACCCAGGACCTCCTTGCTGTGAGGCGGCAGTGCTACCCACTGCACCATCCGTGCCGCCCGGTTTGAAGCATTATTCTGCAAAATTACTTCTGATGGTCAGTTGTTCCAGTATTTAAGGTAACACGAACTTTGAGCAGTGTCACAGTGTTAAACACGATGGCACGATGGAAAGAGCTCTCTGAGATTGTTCATATCCACATTGCAGCCTTACATGATGCCGGTTTGGTCACTTGATGAAAAGAATCATCAGGTGACATAAAAGTTATGATTTGGCCCGCTCAAAGTCCGGACCTTAATCCGATTGAGCAAATCTGGGATTTGTTGGATACCAAGATAAATAAATCTGTTGTAACATCGAAATAATCTCTTTGGAATGAACTTCAAACTATATGGAATGGTTTAATGAGTAAAGAAATAAAAAGATATGTGAATGATTAAATGCAAAACAAAGGCTGGCCACACTAGATATTGATTTTTTTTCTCCAAAAGAAACTATTATTCTTGTTTTCACAATATATTGTTATCTGTTTACTTATTTTCATCTACATTAATCAATATTACATGAAATAAATACTGAAATTGAATTGTACTTGGTTTCTGATTTATCTTCATTGTGTTAATTGTATAATCATCACTGCACACTACTGTATGCTTATAAAAAAGATGCCTTATTGTAATGCCAACAGACCTCGTTGAGTGCATGATCTAGCCTTATAGCAATTTGCTGAAGACATAAGAATTAATTTATTTAAATAACTTTGGGTGTACCTTGATACACAGCTGCATGTTGCCCTTACATTTCCCAACCCCAATTCTAACTTTTAACCATTGTAGCCTACAATATAAATGGAAAATGTGATAAATAAACAATAAAATGTGAAACTGATCATCATTTGTGATATGACAGAACATCACACAGAACAAAGTTTTGAATATTTCTAGTTTACTGTCTGTTGTTTAGATGGCAGTTTTGCAGTTGATGGATCGTTCCTTGTGTTCCTATATTGCCTCATAGTAAAAAGGTAGGGAAATTATTTTCTGGAAAGAATGATGCATAGACTGTTGTGCATGAAAATCCCAGGTGATTCTGAGATACTCAAACCACTCTGTCTGGCACCAACAATCATTCCACGGTGAAAGTCACTTAGATCACATTTCTTCCCCTTTATAACATTTGGTCTGAAAAACAGCTGAACCTCTTGACCATGTCTGCATGCTTTTATGCATTTAGTTTCTGCCACATGGTTGGCTGATTAAATAGTTGCATTAAGGATCTGGTGTACAGGTCTTCCTAATAAAGTGCTCACTGAGTGTATATGTATATTTTTAGTACTGGGTTTACATGACATGGCTGGTATAGGCTAAATACATCTAAATGAAGTACTTCAGCTGTTTCTGATCATTGGTTCATACATTTTATGAAACTACAACACTTGTAGACGCTAAATAAGCACAATATAACCCCTCCAGCCAAAAACACCCTTCAAATCACCTGTGGTACCTCCCCTAAGTTCCTAAATTTCTATATGCACAGAACATAACTCTATCCTATTAGTTTCAAGTACTTCGTTTTATACATTGAATTTTACAACTACTTATTTCATAATGTTCCTGAACGCTTCTTCTCAGGGCACTGCATAGGAGAGAATTACGTAACTAATATGCCCCCATACGGAACACAACAAACGGTTTCTACTCAGTAGGTGAATAAACTACAGCTGCTTTGTGCCTTGAAAAGTAGTGCATGTAATGTATCATAGCGTCCAGTAGAAGGAGCACTCGGTCTTTAAAATATGTAAATATACTGTAGGCTACATCATACTTTTTGGTTGCAAAAATGATCGGAAAGATACTTTTAAGGATTGTGGAAAAGTTCTGCTTTTTTAACGTGACGTCAATGTGATATATGTGACAACAACCATGTTCCAATGTCACACACACATACACGCACACGCGCGCGCACACACAGTATGACGATTGACGATTGGAACATTATGTTCCCCTTGAAAATACTTTCGTTTCCTTTATTCCGCCCACTAGGTCATGTTTAATCGGCGATTAAGAAGTCCGAATATTACATTGGCGATAATATGGTATGTATTTCTAACTTTTTCACAGCCCACCTTATAATGATAATTTCCCTTGTTGTGTTAGCGTCATGAAAATATTTTTTGCTAGTTTCGTTTGTTTATATAAACTGCGTATCGTTCTATTGCGTTGTGCATAGTTTTTAGATATAATCCATTGTCAGATTTATCAAATAGGCCCTAGTCCTTATCTTTGTTGTACACTTGAAACTGTAAATCCTTCTATGGCCTTTCAGCGTACTTGTTCCTGGTGATAGGTATTCACTTTGTACTTCACAGCTTGGAATTAATTGTTTATGGTCCCTTGCATGGTTAGATAGTTTGATAAAGTTACCTTGATAGTTTTAAATCATAGCCTCACCAATTCGTTAGATGGCTAAATGCAGGCTATGTCTTCTAATGTAGGCTACTGAAAGTTAATTTTAAAAACACTCATTAGAGACACTTATTTACTTGTTCAAATTCCTTTTAATACATGCGTATGAATACTCACTTTTTATTATGTAGGCTAGTCTATGCTAACCTATCATACACAAAACCTACAGTATGGGCTACACCTACATGAATGATCACTTGTCGAAAGCCCAGCGAAGCGAAACTTTCGTTTCTCCAGTAATGCGTCATCAGTTCAGCATGGGATAAGCGTATTTAAAGCATCCGATTCATGCATTTCCGTCTTGCGTAGCTGGTCTCGTTTAGAGAGGTATGTACAGTTTTCTTGGCTTGATTGATGGGGGCTTATTTATCATTTAGACCATCCTCAGCAATACGCGCTGATTTTCTATTGTTATTGACTACCTATTACTCATTTCATGTCTTTATTTCAGTTACCTCTCACGGATTGATGCTCATTGCGATCAATTGCAAGGGCACATCAAGGTGGGCAGCTATTATTATTACTATTATGATGATGATGAAGATGATGACGATGATGATGATGATGATTATTATGATTATGATTTTTATTATTATTATTATTATTATTATTATTATTATTATTATTATTGTTGTTGTTTGTGTTGTATTTGGCCTACTTTTATTATTATTACCTTTTACAGATAGAGGCACTGAAAGCACCAGTTTGATCATATTAAGTAGAGCACAAGACTACAATCTACAAACAAATTACAGGATGGCGGCCGGACAGTTGTCTCAGGCGATTAATCAAATCTCAGAGGAGCTCAGCTTGGACGAGTGCCGGAGGCTACTGTACTTGTGCGGAGACCTGCACCCGCACTGGTCTGTGGAGGATGTGAGAGGGATGTTCAGGCTTAAAATGAACTGCCAGGAGGTGGACCAGATGTTTCTGCTGGAACTCATGCTTCGGCTGAGGCGGTTTGACATTTTGAGGAAGGTGCTGCGGACAAACAGACAGGAAGCTGAGGCAATGTTAGGAAGGGGACACGTTGTTTCGGAATACAGGTATTTTGCCCCGATGATAACATACATTACACAGTCTCACGACAATTAAGCCTTAGAATCTGGAACACAGCAGATATCAACCTAAAAGCTAGACGAAGGTGACTGCACAGTTCTGATTTTGTTGGGCTGCAGTGGTGCCAGTTTCTCGTTAACATACTTGTATAATAAGACAGTATAATTTGTTTATGAAGTACATGAATCAGATTTAATAAGAACAGACATATTAATGTGCTTCATGGATTATATATTAAATGTGTTCTTTGTGTTACAGAGTGCTGATGTCTGACATAAGTCAAAACATGGGTAAAAAGGACTTGAGCTCCGTCATATTCTTACTCAGTGGCAAGGTGCCCAGAGGACAGTTGGAAAAAGCTACAGTAAGACCGACAGTTTCACTTACAATTCAGTCATTTGAATGTTTTTTTTGTTCTTTACTCTGGACCAGCAGAGGAGTGTTTCCCATTGGGGTTTTTCTGAACACCACATTTGTGTTTTTCTTTGCACCAGGGAGTTTCTTACCTCACTGCTTGCTTTTTGGAGTGTCAGCCCTGTTTTTTTCCCCACCAATTTTCCTTCTCACGCTATAAAATTCATTTGGGGAAATGCTATACAAATAAGATTCATTTGATTTGATTTTTTCCCCCAAAGTGACTTACAAATGTCAGTAATATCGGTTGCCATTTTACTTAGCTCGAGATGTTTAATGCTCTGTTTTGTCATGCAGCAGATTGTGAAGGAAATTGATTAATGGGTTTTCACAGAAGTTAATGTGCTGTACAGAAGAGATAGGAAGATAGGCCTTGAAAATCAGTAATTAGCTTATTTTGATAACAGATGTATGATCTGTCATTTAGTGTATATTTTGCATGATATGTGTTTTTATTGAACAAGTTGATAGAAGTTAAGTTTAATGGGTTGTTCCACAGATTTGGTTCTTAATCACACACACACACACACATATATATATATGTGTGTTATTGTTTCTGCCTGACTCAAGAGGTTACCTATTTATCCCACAGAGTTTCCTGGATGTGGTGGTGGAGTTGGAAATGCTAGACAAGGTTTCCAGCGACAAGGTGGATCTAATATACGAATGTCTAAGAACTGTCCGCAGGCTGGACTTAGCAAAGAAGGTGCAGCTGTACCAGATGAGAGGTGAGGATTTTGTTCATAGCCCATGACATCTGTTCTGTGCCTTGAAAAGGTTTCGCTGATTTCCTCTATTATTCTATATTTTTCACACCAAACACTTTCAGATCTTTAAACAAAATGTAATATTTGACATTTATAATAAGGGAAGCTGAGTAAACGCAACTTCATTTATTTAATGTAAAAAGTTATCAAACACCCATATCACCCTTGTGAAAAGGCAGCTGCCCCCCGAAACTTAGCAGGAATAATTGCAACCAAACGATATTTTGCTTTAATTCAGGTAGGGTGGTAGGCTTTCGAGAATCAACTGCTTGTTTTAGGTCCTCCCACAGCATCTTTATTGTGTTCAAGTAAAGACTTTGACTAGACATCATCTTGCAACTTTATCTTTAAATATAATACTGTATCTTTTACTTCTCCTTTCTCTATTCATATTCATGTAGGAAAGTGGGTCAAAGGGGAAATACCAGACTTCCTCATATAGATATAAATCAAGTTCTGTGTCATCAGTTCAGTTCCTTTCCCGCCATCACTGACCAGTATGAAGGTCTGTGTGGGCAGGAAACACTGACGCATCTGGAACGTTTCGGTTTTCAGTCAGAATCATGTAATGGGTTGAGAAGCGGTAATGGTCTTCACTAACATGCTTAAAGTCAGAATATTTTTTTAATTTTGGGGTGATTTACCATAACATATTTTGGGGTGATTTACCTGATCACATTCAGGTTCAGGTGGAAATTTCTGAAAAATCTATGACTTGTTTCCGTTCGTTTGTACAAAGTTAGGTGGTTTCCTTCAGGGGTGGTGGGGGAGGATGATGACCAGTCATGACATGTTTTAATCAGCTTTTTCATCCATCTTAGATGGGGGTGAAATGCCGCAGCTAAGTTATACTGTCAAAAGATCAGTGGAAAAACAGCAGTGTCTGAGGAAGATTCCGGTGAGGAGATGAGTTTATCTGCTTATTATGCAGTCATTTATTTTGTATTGATTCTGTGTGAGATCTTTCCTACCTCAGCAACCTGTAATGTCCACACACTGCCAACTCAAACATGTGTTCCTTGTGTTCACGTGTGTTCAAACTTGTTGTATTCATTTGTATTTGCATTTGTATTCATCTGGGTACAGTAGTTACTGTCCTAATTCCTTACTGACTTGGCGTAGCCTTACTGACTTGGCCTTGTGTACTGCATGTTCATGGCTGTACAACTGATTCTTTGTGAATTGTAGCTTATCCAACCTGTCTGTAGCTTATTCTAATGGCCTCGATATGCAAGTTTTTGTTTGTCGCTTTGGATTAAATAAAATGTAATGTATTGTTCTCTTCTGCAGTGCTATGCATTGTTCCCACCTCAACCCCCCACTTCTTCTTCTGCCACGTGCCATTGGTCACCTAAACCCCAAGGTGAGTGTCATTGCCCCACCCCCTCTGTCCCCATTGGCAGGGACTTAAGGCCTGGACACACCAAACCGACCGTCGGTTTGGTGTGTCCGGGCCTTTAGAGACACTGCTTTCTTCTTATAATTTTTATTTTATAGCATTGGAACCCCCCCGCCTACCCATTTATGTGTATGTGTTGAATGCCTTTATTCCTTTCAGCTCCAGGGAACATTACATTTGCAGTGCCTGAAACTGGAAGACAATTTTGTCAGGTGATACGAAGATACTATTTTCCCCTGCTTTACGGTGAAACATCTGTGGCATCACTGGCTGATTTAACCCTGACGTTGCTGGCTTTTATACTGTCAGCAACCTCAGTGCTTAACCGGAATGCTCTCAAGTTTCATCTTCACTTCCTCTTCCTGCGCACTTGGTTCCTTTTCCTGAGAACAGCTGTCAAAGCATGGAGAGTCGCATATGTGGCAAAGATCCCCTTCCTTGCTGTTGCAAAATAACCGACTATCCAACTTTATCTCATGATCATATCCCAGTGAACAGTTGGTCACAAGGCAATGAAACTGTCTACTAGGACCTAGCCAGACCATATCCAGGCAGAACCTGAGTAAACCTCGTCCAATTATGTCAAAACTTCTCTCAACCTAAGCGTGCACCCTGTAGACATCTAGATTCTGATTTTTGTTCACTGAGATATTAGAATCCAATCATTCATCCATCCGCTGAAAACACTTCGACAGCGACTTGCACAAACGGCCTCCGGGATGGACATCCATTATCTCCGACTGGAGGCACAGTCGCTGGCTGGTTGAAATATGGATTTTCAAAGATTGTGGAAATATTCTTGCTCAGCGTGGATTTAGTTTCTTTTGTGTTTATTATTTTCTTTGTTTTTATTATGATTTTTAAAAATAAAAACCTCATCTGACCAAATCTCAATGTGAAGTTCCCTGTTAGCAGCCTTAGTGGGGCAGATAATGAAGCTCCCGCACTGCCAGTGACTCACGCTGCTTTGATGCGCTGTCCTGGCTCTGAACTCACCTCGCTGCTCTGTGATTCGCAGGCCCCTGTGGAGGCTTACAGGATGCGGGCGGAGCCCCGGGGTGTCTGCCTGATCATAGACTGCGTGGGAAGTGATGGCGGTGAGTGCGCTCAGTCCACAGCTGCATATGCCGCTTACTGTAATTGGCTGGTGTGCTGGGAAATGCTCAAGACTTTGAGGCTGACGTGCTGGCCATGAGCTTGCAGGGCTTAAAATGTTGTTGTACCCCAGAGCAAGCCAGCTCAGTTGAACCTGATGTGGCTGTATATTTTTCTATTTATATATTTATTTTTAAGTTTGGCTGTTATTTAAAACATCTCAAGTACAAATATGGTATACTCTCAAAGGTTACCCGAGCTATAAATGATTGTCTTGGTACCATTTTTTTATTTTGAATGTCTAATTAGAGCGGGAAATGAATTGAAAGAACAAATTATTGAAGAATATTATTTGATTGTGTTTGCATTTTGGTTTTATATTCAGTATATTTAGTTACAGATACTGCGGCAGAACCTCAAAAAACATGAATTATGAACTCTTATAACTTATTATAACATCTCAGACTAAGATACCTTTTAATTCATGAGTTTTATAATTACTTAGAAGGATTGTCTTCAAGATAGGAAGAACTGGCAGAACAGCCTCTGATCATAGGCAGCTCACGTTGGTAGATCCTCTTACTAATGTTACAAAGTTACTCCCATTACTTCATTACTTTAGGGGAGCCTCTTTTTCTTAGTGTGGGACACAACCATTTTGAGATTTTCTTTTATTGTATCTTGAAGTTTTATTAAACAAAATACATAAACATCATACAACGCTAGTGATCCTACTCACAGCAGTTAAATGATGTTGCTCAAACACGCAAAAATAATTATCATCATTAATTCACAACAATGGCGTGGCCTAACTGAACTGAGTGGGATCTTGCTGAACAACAGCTCATATTAATACTTGTGCATTGCGTTTCCCCAGACATGCTGGAGCAGACGTTCAGGCAGCTGCACTTCAGGGTCATCCTGCATAAGTGGCTGAGTGTGGGAGAGACCCTGTCCGTCCTGCGGGAGGTGTCCAGATCGGGGGAGCACCGGGGGGCCGACGCCTTTGTCTGCTGCGTCCTCAGCCGGGCCACGCCCACCGGCCTGCTGGCCACCGGGTGCCAGGGCCCGGGGCTGAGCTTCGACGCCGTCAGGCAGCTCTTCACCACGGAGGCCTGCCCCTGGCTGGCAGGGAAGCCCAAGCTCTTCTTCATCCAGAGCTATGGCCTCCCCGGGCCCCACGGCTGCTCCGGGTTCAGCGACGAGGACCTGGAGACGGACCAGCCGGCCGAGGCCCTGTGCGCGGAGACTGTCCCTGAGGACGCCGACGTGGTGTGGAGCCTGTGTAGGACAGACGCGCAACAGCTGGAGAACAGCACACACCGCTCTGTGTATGTGCAGTCACTGAGCAGCGCCCTGCTGAAAGGACAAAGCAGGTAACAACAACAACAACAACAATAACAACATCATCATCCTCTCACTGACATGAGAAGCTTACAATGCAGAATTTCAATGTGAAGTTTGTCTATGGTATTCTTTGTGTGTAGCAGATCACAGAGGCCATTGTCAGTTCATTTTGAGAATTCTAATGTGCATGAGAAGACTTGTGTTCTGTCATCCCCTCTGTGCACTGCTGCTGTTGTTCTGAGATGGAATTAGATGTTGTTTTGTCCTTTTACAGGGGGATGCACCTTGTGGACATCCACACAGAAGTGAACAGAGTAATGTATGACCATAACCAGAAGCATCAGCGAGAAACGTATCACATAAGCTTGCGACACACACTGAGGAAGAACCTCTTTATATGAAACTGGATTCACAAAGCGGACTGGATTTACAAAGACACACATGTAATACAAACGGCTCCGGACTAGGGAGTAGACAATTTGCAGAGAATCAGGAGATGCACAGATACGGAGAGACAGGTGCGAACACTTCGCTGAAACTAAGCAAGTAATCAGTGATAGAATAGGGAGGCGGAGTTACAGAACAGAATTGAAACTGGAGATGCGTTAGTAAGTTAGTTAAGTGATTTAAATTACAAATACCCAAAACTAGTGAATGTTAGGCAACGGGGGCAACGGGGGTCTCGGAGGGTTCTCGCAGGGAACAAGGGGTCTTGGAGGGTTATCGGGGGGAACATGGGGTCTCAGGCGAGCACGGGCCCTGGGTCTCTTTCTTCTTGACCTGGAGGGGTCTGGAGCCCAAGTCAGCGCATGGGCCGGGGCCAGAGCCTGGGACTGGGCCAGACATGGTGCAGGGGTCAGACGAACGGAGCGGAACGGGGCTTCTCCGGGCATAAGAGGCTCGGGGGCCCGAGACGGGCAGTCCTCGGGCAGACGGGGCTCGGAACCCGGAGACAGGTACTGGGGTAGAAGTGGAAGCTGGAACTGGTGTGGTTCTGGAAGCTGGGTCAGGAGTGGAGGGTAGGTTATTGATAAGAAAGGAAATTGGATATGGCCGGGTCCAAGGAGCTTGGCCTGGATCGCTGTGAGTTGGGCAGTGATCTGCTCCAGCCTCCACATGCGGGCCAAGTGAATGGAAGAGTCGTGCGCCATATCCCAGGGGGTGGGGTCCGCTGGTTCCATGTTGGCTAGTTCGTTCTGTTATGCCGGGGGGAACAGAAGAACCAAAAGCAGGCAGGACCGGAAATCCAATAAACAAATTACAAGAATAATGATAATAACGAATATAACGACTAACAGACAGAACACAGGAACATAACACAGAATTTTCATGACGAGTGGAAAACGTTTTGAAGTTTCTCGAAAACAACACTAAATCGGACACAAAGTTTGCCCAGTTTGCATGAAACCTGGTATAAAAACTGTATTTTCTTAGAAGATTCCCTGACACAGCAATATTCTCTCTTATATGTTATCTTTTTATATAGTAAGATATTTAATAATTTCATTCTATGGAAGCATATGCTACTTTATTATATACTAAGAATACTTAATAATAAAATGTAAATGGAATTTTATTCATTGCATTAAAATATTTTAAATAAAGCATTTGTATGTCTCTTCTTTGCTTCAGTATTATCCCTTGAATGACCTTCTTGGGATTTCAACAATAAACTTCAATCAAGAGTTGCAAGGCCAGTTCTGATATACTTTACAAAATAGTTGGATTTTACAACCATGCAATGTGTACTGTTATTACAGTTTTTTACAATCGTTTTCACACTTGTCTCAATACCATGTCCACTTTTTCAAAACTCTTCACACAGTGTGCTTTTGAAACACGCACTTGAGCACATCAGTTAACCTTTGGTGCAAAATGCACTTCAACCACCAAAACACTTAATATTTCACCCAAAAGTGACTCATGCTGCCATAACTATAGCATATGCTTTCTCCCATAAGACTACTTTGTCACTCAATGTTCAATGAACTGCAAAACACAAACAACATGGAGCATTGCTAAATACATATATTATGTGTTTCCCTTTCCTCTATTTTTGCATCCACAAATATTTCAAGCCAAGCAGCTAAAGAAACTTTTGATCTGTTGGTTTGCCTCTCATAATAGATGTCACGACTGAGTGTGGGAAATTTACAGTAAACTGTAAATGAATGAATGTTTTACTATATTGGAAACCCAGAATAACAATTTTTACTGTGTAATGTAAAACAATATATGATAAAGAAACAAATCACAAAAGCAACAGTATTCTTCAGAGGGTTTACAGTATTTTGACGCTTGTTCTCTCAGTGCAATATACTGTAATTCAGAAAAGAAAAATACAATACAATCAATTACTCAAAATACATTACAATCAATAACAAATACATACCAAATAGCAATATTTCCACTATATACAGTAATTTGCACATATATTGTCTGCCTATCAGTATCAGAAGTCTACTTTTGGCCTGGCCCATCCATCCTGTCCTCTGCATTTGGCTATAGATTTTCATCAACATCACTCCAAATGTTATCTCTTGCTATACACCGAGGAAAACATCTTTTTGCGTGCCTTATCCAGCCCTGGATGTGTTCCACTGTTATGTCATACACCCAGCAGCCATTGCATCTAGAAGTGACATCTGTTCATGTGGGTGGTGGTCCTACACCTTCACATATACCTTCATAAACTTCATATTGGTACCTGAGTTTCTTGACACCCTCAGAGTTCCTGTCAAAGGGGACAGTGTACAACTGTTTCATCCTGATCTGATGTTTCTGTAACACTCTTGAAATGGTTGTAGTGCTTACACTGTCAATGTTTGGAAATATGTTCTTGTCTGCGATTATGTTGTTGCGTATTTCTCTTAGCCTAATGCTGTTGTTGACAATGACCATCCCAACTATTGTATCCTCCTGTTGAGGTGTAAACATTCTTCCCCCTGTGTGACTGTGTGAGGTAACCGCTGGGTCCTGTAGTGAGTCAAAGACAAATGTGCACTGATACATCTGCTTTTTCTGGTGACTTCTCAAATCACAGTACTGCTGTAATATACACATCAATTGAACTCCTTCAGTCAGAATGCTGTAAATACTGTATAGTATTTGTTGGTTTGCCTGAAAATCCTCACTATTGAAGCGACTGTGGATCTAGGCAAGTTTGGTTGAACCCTCAACCTGATTCCCTCAGGGACAGACCATGATTTACCACATGATCAATGACTGTGGCTCTGATTTCACCAGACACAACTGTTCTTGCTCTTCCACGATGTCTTCTTCCTCTACCTCTGGCTGCATCCATTTTCCCCACCAAGGCTAAGGAATGCAAATGCCAATCCAAAGGTGGCCCCTTTTGTATATGTGGTAACGGGGCACAAACAACAAACACCTGGATAGATTGTTCACTGAAATGACAGTACATATACAGCAGTAATAGTGGAAAAATCTCTTCAGTGACAACTACATCTATATTTACCCTATATACATGCACATTTCAATGCAAGTATGATCACTTTTGTATAGATGGTAACAAGGCTGCAAACAAAAAAAATGAATAAACTGAATAAACTTTCTGCTCAAATCAGAATGATCTTACGTATTTCAAGCATATAGTTTCATTTTTCTGCCAAAATGCAGCATATTTCCTTCCACAATGATCAGAATTGTATTGGGTTTTGAACTGAAAGTTAACTGTTTTGAACAGAGTATCTAAATGTCTGCAAAATTTGCTGTATTTGTACAAACATTTGCTGGTAGTGAACACTGACTGAGAGAGGTATTCATGAATTTTGGAAGAAGTGGTGATTGAATGCCTTTAGTATGAAAGCAATGCAAAAATATCCACAGTTTAGTTCACATAGTCTAATGATATGGTGAATGTGTTAAGTGTTTTGAAAAAGTGGACATGGTATTGAGACAAGAGTGAAAACGATTGTAAAAAACTGTAAATGTAATGTGATTATGTTGGTACTCGATGAGAGCATGTCACCATTAATATCTAACATTTTTATGCTTTCTGACTTCATGAAGTTACTTTTGTATTAGAATACATAAATAAAACAGACTACAACGGCAGCACCGCAAAATTGGTAACTGAACACCGTAAATGTACTAGACTGTTCTCAACGACGAATTGGTTTAAGCCGTTATTAAACAATCAGATGGGACATCAGCTCTTTTTGAACTTTGGATCGTTCGTTGTCATTACACATTATATCCGCTAGATGGACATCTAGGACCGTTCCAATTAACTGCAGTGAAAGCCGTTGAATACTGGATTCAAGGAGTATGCATGGATAATATGGGTTTTTCCATTCCATCACAACCTCTTTGCATAAATTTGATTATGGTTTTCGTAGAAGACATTGACAAATAAATGAATAAAACACAATTTACTGGCTTTTATTTTCTTATTATTTTCCAACAAAGTATTTTGGAAATATGGGCCTTAAAGTATGAATGCTAAAGTCGGTCATTTTTACATGACGCATTCGTATCTCGCGAGTAACTGCGAACACAGAACAGCAATAACTTGCAGATTATTTCCTGCACTTGAACAATTCGACTCCTGGGATGTCAATACACACGACACTTGGGAGCTTCAAATAATCAGCTTCCGAACAAAGAACAAGGATCTTTTGGTTTATTAAAAAGAGCTCCGTGCGAGTGTTTATAATATTGATTAACTGCATATTCGTTTCATAAGAGCATACAACCTGTTTGTAAATATTCGTTTTTTCATGGCATTACTAAACTTCCATATTCTGGCAACATGCATTGTTTAAATGCTGATCAACACAAGTATCCACATAATCAGTGTATCTACATATAAAAATAAACATAGACATAAGTATATATAAACCTTTGTATATATAACATTTGTGGGATATTTTTCCCCAGATACTATTGTACAAGGCGAGCCGACTTATTTTGTTGTTCAGAATACAATTTCTTGAAGTCGACTGCATATTTTTCTAAATAAACAAATACAAAACAGCTAGATATGGTCACTAAGTAATGAAACTCATGCTGAAAACGTATCATTTTATATTAATTGACGACTTCAGCAACTATGCCTATGCTTATACCAGACACGCGCCATGTGTTGTGCACGCGCACTTTTTCCAGCGCTGCTGCTGCGGCTGCAATGGCGGTGCTATAGGGGTACGGAGTAGATGGTGCCGTGAGTTGGATGAGTTGTTCAATTCCTACAATGATTGTTAAGGCCAGATACGTGAAGGAATAAAGGAATATCTCATCTGTGTGGGGCGTAGGCTCGAGTTTTTGAGTGGAGCAAAGACGGAGAGCTCTATCCATTTAGATGATATTTTTGTGTTGCCAAAACATTACTGGCTAGCCAGCTACAGTAGCTGTCCTAATGCAGTTCTTGCAAGCCATCGTGGTGAGTTATCTGACGTTTGCTATCTAGCTAGCTTGCGCTACATCTGTATTCAGTAACCACCACCCATCAGTTTTGTCTACCAGCCTTACTGGTGGATCAGACCGGATCAGATATAATTGGACCGATCCGAAAAACAAGCATGGCTGAGAGAAATTCCACGGGATTACTAATGATGATGTTGGAGCCAACACCGGCGGCTGCGATGACTCTACCGGCGGAGGTTCGCGAGAAGCTGGCTGAGCTGGAGTTGGAGCTTTCTGAAGGTAAACGTCTCCTTCTGCTTGCCGGCGACTATCCGTGCCTTGATATCTGCAGCAATTGCTGAAGAGGCCAGGAGATCACACACATACCGGCATTTTGATTATGACTGTTGTCATGTCAGTTCTCCAGTCACTACCAATGGCATAGATTCCTGAGATTTTCCATCTTTGCATGGGCAGCGTCAACGGAAGCTTCTTTCGCTTGTTATAATTATGTATGGTGAGGGATGGAATAGATGCCAATTAAGCTACAGTAGCTAGCTGCATACTAAGCTAAGTGCACAGTAACGTTAGCAGGCACTTACAGGTCAATGCGACGTGCGTTGTACAATTCGCTAACCCCACGTAGTTCGTTCATATTCACGAACAATTTACAGATTGCTCCATTAAAATCAACGTGGAAGTAGCCAATGCGTCAATTCATGGTCATCAATTGATCTTGGTTCTTGGGTATCCTGCAGCCATCATTCACACAGCATTTCAAGATCGACCTTGCTAATGTGCACACACTGTTTTTTTGTTTTTTGTTCCCCCACATCTCCTAATGTAGCAGGGCTTACTCGTTTGCTAGCTAACGTTGCTAGAAGTTTTACCAGAAATATAGCCGACTACCAGTAATGGATACAATTGTCTTCTGTCTCCTTGTAGCCTATTTCATATGACAGAAGTTTTTGTACAAGACAAGCCCCCATTCTCGTTCATGTGCATTTTTCTCTCATCTGGGATGCTCACATGAAAGCAATGCGGATAATAGTTTATTTGGAGTTCGCTGTTTGGGTGGCTATAGGCATTTTCTTCATGCTAACTTGCCCGCCAATGTATCAGTTTTGTACAAAGCCAGCATATAGCTGGCACAAACGTGCGAAGATTGGTCTGATTATGGACTATGGTGTCGAGCTATGAGATCCCAGATAGACGTTCGTTGCTTCTAGCTGTTGTCCTCGCAGATCAAACACAAAAACTTTCTTGCACGCGTTGTCTGACGTTGCTCGTGACAACCATCAATGTGCATGACACGGAGCTGGCTAGATGGAATACATAAATGTATGTTGCCAATTGGATAATTCAACTCTGTTGACATTATCCAATACTGATACAGCGCAATATTCTGTGAAGGCTTTGACGCGTCTTGTCATAAATATTTGTCCCCGGTAATACTTACGATGGAACTGTGTTTATCCAAGTATTTAATTTAGAATCTACAATTTATGTAGGTTACTTGTCAGCGATATAGTCTCGAAGCTATGAAGCCTAAATCCATTAAGTGACGTAATGTGTACATATTCCAGTCTTACTGCGTTTAATTTTTCCTCAACATCCC
Source organism: Conger conger (assembly GCF_963514075.1). Taxonomy (NCBI): domain Eukaryota; kingdom Metazoa; phylum Chordata; class Actinopteri; order Anguilliformes; family Congridae; genus Conger; species Conger conger. Next base: position 25,287,252 of record NC_083776.1, on the reverse strand, counting down.
ATTCGTTGGTCAAACAAGTCGTTCGATTTACTGAGTGAGAGCAACAATGCTTTGTCGTCGTCGTCATTCCCTGCAATAGAATTCGCTTCAGTCGCTTCAGAAAATGTTTTGCCATTTTCAGATTCCCTCTCCTGTCATAGCCGTTATGGTGGCAACAGTTAAGCCTTAGCAAAGGCTAAGCCTTTTCCATCTTTTCTGCTGCACCCACACATCAATGTATACATTATTTAAATGACAAAGCCTTGCTTTGTTTGTCAGGGTGTTTCTCTGGGAGAGGAATTCAAAGAAGTTCCCTTGAAAATTGAAGCTTAACTGTTGAAAGTGCAGTGTCCAAAGTCAGAGTGCAGACATAAGATGTAATTACAAGGACTGATCCGGAGAAGTAGCAAAATAAGGAACTGTTTGAAGCTGTAGCTGTGTGTGTGTGTGTGTGTGTGTGTGTATGTGTGTGTGTTTGTTTATGTTTTTCCACGTTACTTATCCTTAGGTCGTCAAGCATATGCTTTTGTATATGCAGCAAACAAAAGTAATGCTAGGACTGAAAATGCACCGTTATGGCCCTCTAGGAAGTTTTTTTGGATGCTCTCCTTTTATTTGTGCTGTGCTGAAGTCCCCGTTTCAGTGGTACTTTTTGCGTTTGTGCTGGACTTTGATCCCTGTTTCTCAGGACCTTTCCAAGACATTCACAAATGGTGATGGTGGCCTTCAACGTCACATGGTGCTCATGCTTACAGAATGGTTGGCTGTGAACCTACAATGGAGTATCAGGGTACAGCTTTTAATGCCATTTAATGCCATTCTTAGTACTGAAGTGTAGTGACTATTAATGAATATCCTTCATAATCCTCATCCTCTCAGTTGTAAGAACAATCCGTGTCTAGTCTTCAGTTTTGTCCTGTTTTTTCATTTCATGTGTTTTTTTTTTGGTGGACACATAATTTTGTGAGGCTAGATGAAACTACACAAGCGGATACAGTAATGAATTTTGCTTGTTAATGAGCCTAAATTAGGCACTGGATGATGCCGTGGCAGCAGTCCAGGTTACAGAGGTAACATTGATTTTACCATGGCAGTGAAATATTTGGCAGAAATTACTGAAGGGCAGTAGGTTTCGGTTTGTGCCTTTCTTCCATCATGGTGCTCTGTTGCAGCAGTGAACTGGGACTCACAGCAGTCTTGTGCTATTGACCTCACTGTGTTTCAAGTGGCCGTGTAGTCTCTTCAGACACCATCTAGCAGTCCGGCCACGTTCAAAGTCCTGTCACATACCTCCATCCCCCGTTTAAAGCCCTTATTTGGAATGGCAGCCCTGACGTCAGAGGAGAAAACCGCACCCCTGTGTCCACCCCGCAGCTCCGAGACCCCCGTCTCACCCCAGGAAGGGTCCGCTCTGGTGCCTGAGCTGTTTCGACGGGGCCTCGTGTGGCAGGAAACGGCACTGGAAACGCTTGTGCGGGGGATGAGAGGGGGACAAGGCAGCCCGGGGGGGTTTGTGTGTGATCTGCGGAAGTGTGGAAGGAGACGCTCCGCTTCGTGCGCTCACAGTGGGGTGTCGAGAGGGGCTACCAGGCACGCACCCTGCCCAGAGCTACCGGCTTAGGAGAGTAAACACAGGAGGGGCTTAGCTGTGCATTTTTCTCCAAGTGCACACAGACAGGGCTTTGTCATTCTGTGCCTCTCTTGGGGTTGAAATTCCATGTCATGGTTGCATACATGCGAACACTAGAGTTCACTCTGAAGTGAGAGCGTCAGTGGACCAAGACCACTCTTTTCCTTGGGTTGCGGTACCAGAGGCAGGACTGGTTATGGTACGATATTGTTGTCTGAGTGTTAAACAGGGAGAATTAGTCTGCAAGTGGGAGTCGGGGTATGGAATGCACTATGAGAGAGAGGGTCATTGTACAGATGACGTTGTGAGAGATGAGAGTGTTGGTTACTTTTTAAAACCTTTTATGATCTGTGCCTCTACCAATCCACCCCCCCCCCCACCCCCACCCCCACACACACACACACAAAAACAAAGGAAATTCCACCCGCCCCCTAGACAATCCCAGATTTCAGAGGTTTTATTCAGCCTAGTCGCAGTAAGAAAGTAAAGCTGCCCAAAACCGCATTTCTATTTGTTCTGCAACTTTACTGAAGCATAATAAAACCCAAAAGATCACAGATGTTGTCTTGTTGCAAAGCTTCAGCTGAAATACACGCCTTGCCTATTATTATTATTTTCCCCCCAAGGTTTGTGTGCTGAAACCTGCTTCATAAAGCCTTGATTACAGATTACTCTGTTCTCTGCCGTAATGTTGTACAGGAGCCCTGGGTGACCCTCTGTTGGAATCGCCGGTCCACACTGGTTGTGTGAAGAGCTGGTGAACAGTGACGAGGCTTTGGGGAGAGGGCCCCAGACTCCACTCTTGCCTGTATTGGTAGTTGGAGTGGGGCGAAGGGACGGAGGTGATTTAGAGCCCTGTTTTCTCCTTCCTGGGGGCTTCTTCCCCGTCCCCCGCCCTGAGTTTGCAGACTGCTCCAGCCCCGTCCCTCTCCTGTTTCAAACCCACGCCACCTGGACATTACCTGGAGGCCTAGATGCATTACCACACCCTTCTGAATTGCAAATTACTATTCATCTCTCTGCTTGGACTGCCTATTTCACTAACTAGTCTCTATTTTAACTAGTGCACATTTTGACTACCTCTGACAAACCTGCCCAGTTAATTTTTGTTTGCTCTTATCAACCCCTCATTATATTTCTGTTACCATTCATTCTACTGTGACTATTACACTGGGCCAGCCAGCTGAGGACAGTCTCACCCTCTGTAGCTGGGTTCCTCTCCGGATTCCCATTGGGGTTTAGATTTTTAACCCTTCATTGCTAGATTTTTTTGGGGTACAGGCCTGTTTCTTTTGTGGCATTTTCCACTGTAAAGCACCTTTGACAGTGTCTCTGTAAAAAAAAAAGTGCTATTGAAGTGAAATGGAATTGATCTTCAGCTGTCTGAAGAGGAAACACCTGAGATCTGTACCACTGCTTGGCAAAACAGAAGCGGTTTCCCGTCGAGTCAAAAGTCCCCTGCTGTGAGAGACTAGACATAGCGGCACGCTGGATGCATACATGCCGCAGTAAACCGCAACAAGCAACAAGTTCAGATCCGGTTTTATCGAGCCAACTTGCTGCTTGGTCCCTTATGTTGAAATGTGCGACTCCGGAACAGTGCAAGCAGTGCTGAAGCGTTGCACGAGCCATTGCGTTTCTTGATCAGGCGCTGACCGAAGCGCAGGGGCTGGTGGTAGTACTGCGTGGTCGGAGCTCTGGGAATCCTCGGAGCGCTGCTCGGAATGACCGGGCCAGGCGGACTGCGGCACGCTCCATCTGGCACCCCGCTCCACAGCAGTGCTAATGGACCAGGGGAAGCGTGGAGGACAGGCCTTCAGCACTCCATGCTATTATTATTCACTCATGTCATATGCACCATTTTCATTTTCATTGCTCCTGAGAGTTGATATGGGCTAACTGGAAACACTGTGATTTAGAGCCGAATTTATCTACTAATTGAGATGCATTATTGTGCTTCTAACTTTTCAACTCGGGAGCACAAGCTTAGCGTAGAGCCCTGCTATGTCCAGACCAGAATTTTGTCTTAGTTTCTAAAATAGGTTTTTTTTTCTGGAAGTAATGCTTGTTCAAGTGAATGTTGGGAAAATGAAATGAGGTGAGAGATTAGGTACCTTCGGCAGTCTGGTGTCCAGCTGCTAAAGTAAGGGTGGGTGTTCACTATAATAAGAAATCCCTGTTTCTGTCTTTTCAGAAGAAGAAAGACATTTCATTCACAGGCCAGTTCAGAACATGTGGTAAGACTTGGCAGCCAAATAATTAAATGGCAGAACAAACAGTGCATTTGAATGGCAAGAAGTGTCCTGCAGTGACGTAAACCCAGGAAATGGAGTTAATGGCTTTTCAAAGCTGAGCTGAAGGTGGGAGATTTCCCCTTCCACCTGTGTGTGTGTGTGTGTGTGTGTGTGTGTGTGTGTGTGTGTGTGTGTGTGTATGTGTGTATGTGTGTATGTGTGTATGTGTATGTGTATGTGTGTGTGTGTGTGTGTGTGTGTGTGTGTGTGTGTGTGTGTATGTGTGTTTGCGTGCGTGCGTGTGCACGCACACTGTTTGTGTGTGTGTGAGAGCAAGCAACCATGGTGATAGCAGTGGCATATTCACACAGTGCAACTTGAATGCACTTGAAACCCTGAAGCCTGCTCTTAATATGTTGTCACGTCCTGCATTGTTTCACACAGTGGAGGACAGCTGACGCAGAAACAGAAGGGATTTCATCAGGATTTCAACATGATTAATTGGCCATTAGGCCTTTGCTTTTAGATTAGTTGGCTAAACGCTTTGAGCAGTGCTCTATAATGCATGGTCAGCATGTAGAAAGATCAGGAAAGATTACGCTCACTTTTCTGCTTCCCGAAGATCCAGACTCCCTCCTCTCCCATGCAGACAATGTCACAGCGTTCTGTAAATTGTTTATATTTTTTTTATTTTGTTTCGTAAACATATTTAAACATCAGGACAAATTTGATAAGCAAAGTCTCATGGGAACTGCTGGAACGTATGGACATAAACATTGTCTGATAACACTGGGATTGGGGCTGGGGCAGTACAGATACTTGGACTTAATAAAATTAAAAAGACATGGAATTGCAATCAGGATAATTATGTGTCTGGTGTGCTTGCCATCTGGGAGCTGGTTTATGATGTTATAACCCACAGTTTCTGTTTCAGTGACTGAGATTCTGTTAGAGGCACTGGAATCCACCTTCCAGCACAAAGGCAATAGGTGTTGGTGTAAAATAGAGGATATACTTCAAATAATAAATGTTTAAAAAAGTTAAGCCTCCAGCAGCAGAAAAACTACGAATTACATTTTGGCCTAAGTTTTAGTGGTAGCTTCATGTTGAGCGATGGCTTGTCTTCATTTTATTTTGAGGCTTGTTTTGTAGAGGCAGCTTTGATCCTCTCAGCTTGTATCTGTTATTGCTGTGCTTTGGGTTTGCTTCTGTTTCCTCGTCTCTTCCAGCAAACACATTCACTGTTCTCAACCTTAAGTAAGTGACAGATGATGTGCAGTGGAGAAGCTGCACCCGGCTACATTTCCGTGGTCCAGTGTCTAGCAGGGAGAGCTGCACTGTCAAACCCTTCCCATGATTCCCGCACTGAGAGGCTGTACTGTGGTGGATGAGTGTAGTTTTGGTGCGTTGTAAGAGTATGTAGGTCTGTGCAGTAGCTCTTTGTGTGTGTGTGTGTGTGTGTGTGTGTATATATATATATATATTTATATATCCTGTTACCTAATACTTGTCTTCTGAAGCTCACCATTCACTTTAAAAAGTTGGATCGTTGCTCTTCTCTCTGCTCTTCACATACATAGCCTCTCTTTATGAGATTAGTCCTCCTTAGCACTATTGTGTTTATGTGACAGTTTGAGTGAAAGCAAATGGTTACTTGTGGTTTAATGTGACACCACATCTGACAAAGTTAAACAGGGCCTTTTGCTCATCTAAACTGATTTCTGTAGCAGAAGATCCTGGCACATTCGGTCATCTGGAACCCTGGGCGCCTTTCCCTTGTCCTCTGTGACTGCTGATCCAGCAGCCATCGATGGACTCTGTGTTCCACTGAATGCTTCGGCCAGTATCACCCTTTTTCTGTTGTAGAGGATCATTGGGAGGAGCTAGTGCAGTTAAACTCGCCCTTCCTCTGACAGAACAAAGGCAGTTGTGTCCCTCTGATTTTTAGTATTTTTTTTATTTCTGTCTTTTTATTAAAACCTCAGCCTTGGACTGCATACAAAGTCCAAGCAGTTGTGTAAGTAGACTACTGTTTTCACGTGGTTTGGGCAGTGCAGTGGATTATCTTTTTGAAATCCTGGTGAGGCAGCTTCTGTTTCATGGGCTAAAATAGGTTATTTAATGGAATGAGTGGATTCCATTCTAAAGCTGGAAAAATCTGTTTGCAGCTTGTGTGTGACCAGATCACATGACCCCTCGTGGATGGGTCCAATCAGAGCTGACCACCTGGATGTTGGGGTGGAGCTCAATCTCCTGTCCTCTGTCAAGTTGAGAATTTATGGGTTTGTCCTGAACCTCCGATAGACTCCTCTCCATGGCAGATTTGATGAGTAATGCTAGTTTTGAAGATATCAGCCACATGTAGTCTGGCTACAAGAATACATGTATCACCATCATAGAGGCAAGGGCTTGTACCATCTGGTTTAGTTGCCTTAGCAACAGTCATATAGATGCATTGGTTTTCGTTTTCCTCATCTGCTAATGCAAACAGTATTCAGTTCCTGGGTTGTTCAATAGAAAACCTACTTATTTGATGTTTAGGTGGGAAAAGTTCATCTGTTCCCTGTGTGAACCCACCTGGTTCCTGTTCTGGAACACCAGGCTTTGTGTGCTTTTCTACGTCTCCCAGGGGCATTGCTATCTGGAAGCTGGAGGTTTTTATTGGTGACAAAGCCGTGGCGTGGTGGGATAGTGCACATATCTGCCTATGTATATCTGTGTCCTCATCCGCTTGCAGAAGAACACACTTTTTCTGAACCCCGTGTTTCCTGTGTGTTGAATTGAGTTCCTGTGATGCAGGTCTTGGTGGGGGCTAAGAGTTTCCAGGATAAACAGAGGGCTAGTTGTGAGGATGACCACGGTCCAGTGAGTCATTTTTTCCAGATGGATCTGGACAGCCAGCTTGGGGGTGGGGAAAATGTACAGACCTTAAATGTACACTCATTTGAAGTGCTTTTGAGGCTGTAACACTTACTGTACAAGTGGGTTTATATCACTTCCCTGTTACCTTCTACAGTGTCTTTGTGAAAATTGCAATATGACCAGTCACTCTTGGGGAATCTTTTTCATGAAAGAGAAAACTCTCCCCCCTGGGTAAAAATAAAAATAATATATATAAAAAATAACATTTTCTTATCATGGGTGTTCTCCGCTTGTGGTGGCTTCTCATGTAAGGCAGTACCCCTACAAAAACGGCATTCTGAATAGTCTTACAGTTTTATGGATATACCTACAAATGCATGAAGAAATGCCTGAACAAATAGAGCACTTTCTGCTGCAAAAAACACAAGCAAATCATGGGTTAGCCTCTCCATTAGCCTTGCTGTGTGACTTGGCACCTCTCTTTGTCCTTGGCGTGAGCAGATCATACAGCACATGACTTATTCTCTGAACACGCACGTTTCCTCAGCGTGCTCACTACAAACGAGGCGGCGCGTCAGCCGGAGTCGTCCTGACCCTTGACGGTGGGCATCTGGTGTTGCTTTCTGCTGCTAGATTGCATGTCGGCCTTAGCAGTAGGGTATATTGGATTGCTACAACGTGTCCATTGAATCGACGTGTCCATTTTTTCTCGCGGGACTGAATCTGATATTTCTGACAGGCCTGGTTCAGTAATGTGAGCCTCCATAACAGTGTCTGGGGGAGAAACCTTTGCAGCGGCTTCAGGGAGAAGTAACTGGCAGTTAATTATTGCCGATGCTTTAGGAGGAGGCAGCAGTCAAGGTAAATGTTGTGGTTTTGTCCCACTCATACCAAACCATGCTGTCAAAGACAGTGTGTGCGCCCATCAGAATATTTGACATGAAGGTTGATATGATGGTAGCATGAAGCATGTAGATGATGCAAATGAAATGAAATGCCAGGAAATGGCCACCTTTCCTCAACCTGTTTCTGATATTCTTGTGCCCACAGATGGTGACGATTAGGCACAGTGAAACCTCACTGTGGTTAGACCCGAAGGGGCTCTCTTCCTCTTAATGAAGCATCTGTTACTCTTCACACTTTGCACTTTAGTATCCCCTGGTTCATTTGTAATTTGGGCATGGAAAAATCCCTGGCCTTCATGTTCTGTGTGTTTTAAATGACCTCCATGTCCATGCATGAATAGTCTACTGCTGGATGAGGTGGGAATGATGTTTAGATGACTGCATAAAACAGAACTCTCACTAGCAGAGCACACAGTTTGGAGGCGGCTCTTCCAGTAAACAACAAAGGATCATATTGTAGATTAGCGGTTCTTTGCCTGTGAATGGAATTTGGAAGGGGATTGAAGAACAGGAGTGGCCACATCTGTGTGCGCTGATTAACCTTCCTTGACTGAAATAGAAGCAGGGTAGCTAAGCAGCTAGATGCTTGTGACAAAAAAATCATTTTAGGAAGGCTTTTAAGAGGGAATTGATTCCAGAAGTTGCACAAAGAAATACAAATGCTTGTCCTTTGCACTCTACACCATGCTAACTAGCTGACTCTTTTCAGCAGCACTTTGACTTGTTGGAGGGAGTTTTGCCATCTTCAATAGTTGCCACATCTAGAGAATGGTTTCTTTCTCCTTTAAGAGCAGATCTGTTAAGCTTGCTGTTGTTTTAGGGCACTTGAAGTGCTTGTTATTGTTATGGGCACTACACTTCCCTGCGTTTGTTTTCTCTTTTTCCGACATCCTGAATTTCCATGCAAAACACTTCAAGAAGAATGGATCTAATTAAGGGACTGCACCATACAGACGTGATATAGTGGTATGTTTTTCTGAGGCTGCTGTTAATCCAGGTTTGGTTTCGCTGATTGTAAGGCATTACTGTGTGTGGTTTCTATTTTCCTACTTGAGTGTTAGACACCAAACTTTTAAGAGCTTGTCCGTTTGTTTTATTTTGAGCTTCCTTGTCAAATATTGAACAGAACATAAAGTGACTTTTTTGGGCAGGAGCTGGAGCACTATAAGGTTTTGTTGTATGTTTGACATTTCAAGTGCACTGGATCCCTCCGGAAAGACCCTGGTCTTTGGTTATTTTGAGAAGATTCCTGTCCAAACACAGCTACGTCACACAGAGGGGTTGTGAACTGTGGAAGTTTCCTGCAGGAATGGAAACGGTCTTCAATCCGTTCACACCATTGTGCCTGTGTAGGCCTGTCATTATTAACATTATTCTGGATTGTTCCAATTGTGGTCCTCTTCCTGGAGAACATATGCTGGCCAGGGCTGCACACTGCATTTCTTATTATGAATTATAGTAAATTTTGCTATGGGAGGGGTCTTGTTTTATTTGTTAATTTAATAGGTTAATTTATTTTTGCTTTGGCTGATATTGTTTTCTGTCTCTTCGCGGTGGCCCTACCTTCTTGCTGGATTTATAAACGGAGAGAGATGGACTAATCTGATGTAAAAGTACTTATGGTGAGATTAGATGCGCCTTACTGAATGACTGGTAGCACCTTGAAAGCCTTACTAACAAAACAAATTTACAGTATCTACACTGCTGCACCTGCCTTCGCAAAACCACTATGGGAAAAGTATGATACTTATAAGGCAAGCAGGGTGTGCTCCTAGGTTCACATTACACCGTAGCCTAATTATTTTTCCTTTGCTCTCTGAAAGGTAAAATGCATTGGATAGTTAGCCAGTCCATGTTGTGCTGCTTTAATTGAGGGCAATGTAAGGTTGGCTGCAGACTGATGCTGTATATTTCACTTGCTGCGCTGCGTGCACTGGTGATATGGATGCAGTCCAGTGGTTACGGCATCTTGGCATGTGGCTATCTAAGGCATATCGGCACTAACTGCCTGTCTGTCTGTCAAGCACCTATCAGCCATTCTGCTCTTAGTTACATGGCTGAGAGGGGTGTGATTAGGTGAGTGCTTGAGCCAATCCCTGCATGGTAATCATGCGCATGTCGCTCTGCTGGGAGGTGGTACCCTGTGGAAGGACAGGATCTCACAGCCAGCCAGCACAGAAGAGGCTCTCTCTCCTCCCTTGAATGAAATGAAGGGTTCTGTTTTCTTTCTGCATTTGAGGCTTAGCTAAAATTCGACATTCCTCACACTCCCCCAGCTCCCTCAGAATGGCCGTTCCAGGTCCTGGTGGACCTCTGTGGCCGTGTGGAAGGGGGCGCGGGGTGAGGTTTCAGTGGGGAGACCACAAGCAGGCCTGCCGTTCTCTCTGGTCACTTCACGCCCTGTGGCCGTAGCAGCCTGTGTTGTATGTCAGACGGTGTTCAAGCAATCCGCGCGGGTCTCGGCGCATAGCTAGGGAAGGATGAGATGAACCGTGGATATGCCCCAGATCCGAAGGCTGTTATTTTCCCAGCGGTGTGCTCTGGGTGCGGTGGATGGTTTTGCGCTCGTGCACATTTCGTGGTCTCCTGTCCTGAGCTGATGGGATTAGGTTGGATTCCTGAGTCAATAAACATCTGCACGTTCTGGGTCTCTTTCCCAGAGCGGCATAGCACACCAGCACAGGACTGTCCAAATCTTCATAGGAAGCTCAGTCCAAGTTCCTGTTTTAGAATTTAGCTTCGATTGAGCTCTGCATTAATTTCTCAAACTTACCTTTTCACCAGACTCATCACTGTACTAAGGAATTCCAGTCTGAGCTCTCTATGAAGATTTGGATTCATAGTCTTAAGACACTGGGTAAACATGGCACGGATATATTCCTCTCCTTTGTGTGTGGACTGTCATATTTTTCATGGTGTAGTGAAATTCTAATCACTTAGAAATCTCGTCAGATACAACCCACAGCCAGTTTCCTCTCTGTAAATATCATTCTGAAGTCAATCTGGCATCCACTCAGAGTTGAGCATTATTTTCTCTCAGGTAAATGGCTTTCTGTCTTAGGTGAGTAACTGTCTCTCTTGGGTAAATTGCAACCCTAGTAAAATCTGTTTTTTTGCGTCCCTGAGTGCTCGCCGTGCTAAAAGGTCACCATATAGCTGACAGCAGGTCATCACAGGTCAGGGACGAGAGTCCCTTTTCAAACTGTGGAATTGATTGCGTTCTTTCTCTCCAAATCAATACAATGGGTCACAACAGATGTTAGCCAGAAATAATAACAAGACTTCATCAGGTAGATCGCAAACAAAAGGATAATGTTAGTGACAAAAAAGACGTACAGTGGTTTGAAAAACTGATTTCTTATTTTTTTGCATGTTTGTCACACTTAAATGTTTCAGATCATCAAACACATTTAAATATTAGTCAAAGACAACACAAGTAAACACAAAATGCAGTTTTTAAATGAAGGTTTTTATTATTAAGGGAGAAATAAAATCCAAACCTACATGGCCCTGTGTGAAAAAGTGATTGCCCCCCCTGTTAAAACATAACTTAACTGTGGTTTATCAAACCTGAGTTCAATTTCTCTAGCCACACCCAGGACTGATTACTGCCACACCTGTTCTCAATCAAGAAATCACTTAAATAGGACCTGCCTGACAAAGTGAAGTAGACCAAACGATCCTCAAAAGCTAGACATCATGCCGAGATCTAAAGAAATTCAGGAACAAATGAGAAAGAAAGTAATTGAGATCTATCAGTCTGGAAAAGGTTATAAAGCCATTTCTAAAGCTTTGGGACTCCAGGAAACCACAGTGAGAGCCATTATCCACAAATGGCGAAAACATGGAACAGTGGTAAACCGTCCCAGGAGTGGCCGGCCGACCAAAATTACCCCAAGAGCGCAGCGACGACTCATCCAAGAGGTCACAAAAGACCCCACAACAACATCCAAAGAACTGCAGGCCTCACTTGCCTCAGTTAAGGTCAGTGTTCATGACTCCACCATAAGAAAGAGACTGGGCAAAAATGGCCTGCATGGCAGAGTTCCAAGACGAAAACCACTGCTGAGCAAAAAGAACATTAAGGCTCGTCTCAATTTTGCCAGAAAACATCTTGATGTTCCCCAAGACTTTTGGGGAAATACTCTGTGGTCTGACGAGACAAAAGGTGAACTTTTTGGAAGGTGTGTGTCCCATTACATCTGGCGTAAAAGTAACACCGCATTTCATACCAACAGTAAAATATGGTGGTGGTAGTGTGATGTTTTGCTGCTTCAGGACCTGGAAGACTTGCTGTGATAAATGGAACCATGAATTCTGCTGTCTACCAAAAAATCCTGAAGGAGAATGTCCGGCCATCTGTTCTTGACCTCAAGCTGAAACGAACTTGGGTTCTGCAGCAGGACAATGATCCAAAACACACCAGCAAGTCCACCTCTGAATGGCTGAAGAAAAACAAAATGAAGACTTTGGAGTTCCTAGTCAAAGTCCTGACCTGAATCCTATTGAGATGCTGTGGCATGACCTTAAAAAGGCGGTTCATGCTCGAAAACCCTCCAATGTGGCTGAATTACAACAATTCTGCAAAGATGAGTGGGCCAAAATTCCTCCACAGCGCTGTAAGAGACTCATTGCAAGTTATCGCAAACGCTTGATTGCAGTTGTTGCTGCTAAGGGTGGCCCAACCAGTTATTAGGTTTAGGGGGCAATCCCTTAATAATAAAAACCTTCATTTAAAAACTGCATTTTGTGTTTACTTGTGTTGTCTTTGACTAATATTTAAATTTGTTTGATCATCTGAAACATTTAAGTGTGACAAACATGCAAAAAAATAAGAAATCAGGAAGGGGGCAAACACTTTTTCACACCACCGTATATGTTAATTGACCGTTCCTAAGCCCTGCCCCCTCTAGCGACCTTGGTTCTGAACACAGTGAGACTAAATTAGGCTGCAGCCTACATGGCAAACGTTTTTTAGGCTATAATACCTAGCCCATTGTTTCTTCGCACATAAAATCAATCACTCAAACTGCATTCACGGAAATTGGCCGAGTGATGAAGATGTTGAAGATTCGCGGGATTAATGATTGTGACTCATTTTAATTCCAAATAGAGTGGTGTATTTTGTTCCAGTTTATTCTACTTTGCTTGTTTCTGGAATCTGCACACACACCTTTGCCGGTCTCTCTCAAAGATGCTCCTAATAAAACAATTTGCTGCACCCCCCTTGAAAATGAGATGGTGCATCTGAATAAAGAATGTCTAATAATATTGTTTCATTGCTTTTGTAATATGTGAAATAGGTCGGATGCTGCCCTGCTAGCACCAGCACAGGGGACATGTCGCAGTCGCAGTCTTTCTAAAAGTGGAGCCACTCTAAGCCACAAAAGGTGGCGTGCATTCAACTCTATGATATTTTAGCTCTCAAAAATTAAGTTGACCTAAATGGTTCCATCTACATAGCAGTTTATTTAATAAGCGGCCTGTAATGTAGCCTACATGACAGAAATTATTTAGGCTACAACGCCTACCGCATTGTTTGTAATTTAATGGGGTATTGCACCGCAGAAGTGAAGTGCCCATTTTAGGAGCATTTGCTTATGAACATTGATATGTGCTAACAAAAATAATGATTCAAAAGCACATCTACAAATTGGGAGGTATTAGTGTGCTCCTAATTTTTTAATTAAAAATGTTTGCATAGAGTCGTGCATATGCAGCTGGGGGAAAAAGGAGTGTTTTTATTATTGTAATTGTTATCAGGGCCCAGGATAAACGACATGCAGCTCAAAGCGGAAAATGGACAAAGCTTAAAAGCGTGGAATAATGCGTCACTTTTTGAACTGCAAGTCCAAGTCATACATCACCCTATTAATCTCATCAGTAACAGATAGGGCACATTGACCTTAAAGGAGAAGCCAAAGAGGAGAGGTCACCCTTTCAGATGGCTGGGGACACAGGGACGGGTTTAAACGTATTCAGAGAGGACGCACAACACATTGACACACACTGATTAATGCTGCCGCCACCAGGATCACCTCCATTTCAGCAGATGTCCGGCAGGATTAAATATGTTGCAGATGAGACTGAAATCCAATTTGCTGAAGATAATTGGGCGATAATGGAAAAGCTAAATCAACAAAATATTTTTTTCTGGGGCATCAAAATGTGCTGATATCTCCCGTTTGCTTGTTTTTTCTTTGGAACGTGTGATTTCAATGCATACAATCCCAAATTGACTTTCCTTAGGTCTGTCTCTGTCTCTCTGCCTAAAAAGCTTTATTGGCATGACAAATTGGTTCACTTGTATTGCCAAAGCTTGGAGTCTCTTTTTCTCTCTCTCTCTCTCTCTCTCTCTCTCTCTCTCTCTCTGTCTCTCTGGCTCGCTCTATGTCTCTGTCTATGTTTCTCTCTCTCCTCTTTCTCTCTCATTTCTGAATGCTGTCATCACTCAGCTCACCGTTTTTTTTTCTTCCACCTAGTGGCTCACTCACTGGTTAAATCTTCTAAAAACACATCGCTGAGCCGAGATGGGCACGCCTGCCTCCAGTGTAGGGACACGTGCTGGTCACCGCGTGGAGCCGGGGTGCACACAGACTTACTCTGAAGTGGGGTGCACACAGACTTACTCTGAAGTGGGGTCCCTGCCCCCCCCACCCCCCAGCGAAAGAGCGGATAAAAACAAAAACAGTCAGACCGTGCGCCGAATGTGCCCTCCCCAATCACGAGAGCACGGAGGCCGTTTAAATTCCTCCTCTGCCCCGGGCCACGGCTCTGCAGCTTCCCCCGCTCAGAGACCTGACCTTTTAAAGAGCAGGGCCAAGTTCTTTATCAACCTCAGCCCCGAGCAGCCTCCCGCATCACCACACAGAGGAGAGGAGCAGGGCAACTGGAGGGGGGGGGCAGGTGAGACTTCAGCATATGCTGTTTGAAGGAGCGTGCTTCATTTCCGTTTCTGTTTCCTAGGCTTAATTGGCGGGTGTATCACTCATTCCTGTTGAGCCATATACCTCAGAATGAGAAGAAACCTCTGTGTGAAATGCATTGTGCTGTTTATCCAGACTGGTTATGTGTGCAATGTTGGAGAGCAGCCATTCAGTCAGAAGGCGATTGGAATTTGGCCACGAGGGAGCTAAGATTTGTTTTTAAAGGCTTGTGAGGGAGAGAATGGTGCAGTCCACCGGGTGGCTGACTCTCAAACCCTGCGCATGCAATGCATACAATCCTACGTATACAAATCCTAGTATGCAAATCCGCCATAAGGCTGTCCGTGTGATCACTTTCCATACTGTGATCTCCTCTCTCTCTATCCCTCTCTTACTTTAGGGGGCATTTGAACTTACTTACATATTTTAAAATATTATAAATTTGAGGAGGCTGGAGTTTAGTCGGGGAGTTCTGATTTGTTCTGGAGGGAGCTGGACTGGATTTGGTGCTGTGGTTGAGGGTTGAGGTTTGGTCATAAAGGTGCTGGGGCAGTCAGTAGAAAGCAGATCTAGGGCAGCAGGGCAATGCAGTGGACCGCTCTCATGATGCAGAGTTCAGTTTGGTCCTGAGCCAAAAGCCTCTTAACCACTGAGTCTGTTTTGTAATCAGGCCACTTTAATTACTGTAGCCGAACAATGCTAGGATAATAAATTAGCAATGATAGCTAATAGCAACGAAGCCTAAACAATGGTAGACCCTCTATTTGACAACGTATTTCATTCATGGGACACAGCATCTGTTGTTAGTTTCTGGCGGTCTTCCCCCCCTCTCTGTTGCTTTTGTGTTTGTCTAAGACAGAGGGCAAGGGAGGGAGAGGCCGTACATCTTCGAGTGGGAGCTTGTGTTTGTAATGTGTGGGATCGGCTCCAGAGGCCACAGCCACTCCGTGTGAGCGCTGCCCGTTTTTTAAACGAAAGTCCGTTAGCGAGTTGCCGTGAGGACACTGAGCGAGCCGCTTAGCGTTCCTGGAATCCCAGGCACTCGGAGACGAAGAATGAAGCCCCATAATCTAATACGGAGGAATCCTGCTGTCCCCATACACCTCTCTCTCTTAGAGAGTTCCTGTCCTCAGAAGGCACAGCTTTCAGGTAAAGCAGAGTCTCCATCTCTGCTCTTCTAGTTATCTCTGAGGTGTGGGGCGGTCTGGGGTAGTGGGCTCTCTCCTGAAGCCGTGCTTGACAGAAGGTTGTCGCTCTTACTGCTAATGCTATTTAAATATGAGCAATGGAATTGGCTGTAATCCGGATAAGGCCATCTGGCTAACAAACAAATTTGAATATATTTTATGAATAATGAGCCGATGGCATTTCTTCTAAGGCTCAAAGGCGTCACCCCTTGTTCTTTTTGCATATTTGCGTTCAGCATTCAGAGCCTGCGAGGTGTGAAACCGCCAACAGAAATAAGTGTGTCCCAGCTTCTGAGAGGCGCTTAAAATACCCTCCTCTCTGACGCAGGCCACTCTGTTTCCCCCCTGAGCAGCGCCTAGGCATGGCGGGGGGGGGGGGGGGGGGGGCGGTCGGGAGGCCGCCTGCCGTCTGACGCTCTCTCCGCCCAGGGGTGATTCACCACAACATGGCTGACGGGCGAGAGGTGGGCACCGGTGAGCAGCGCTCCAGCGGCAGTGCTTGCCGTCAGTAATGAGAGCGTTTAGACAGCGCACTCCATGATTTTCACCCTGGCAGAATGTTATGACTGGACCAGGCCGCGTGACCTGTAACTCAGTTACCGCGTTGTTCTCGTTCGGCTCACTCGAAGCGCTGGCACCACTCACCCCCTCTTTGTTTACGCTTTGCTTTTTGAAAGATAATGTTGTATGTAAACGCGCTGTATCACATTTGTTTATCACACTTGTCATTTTTGAAGGGAACATCCTTCCTTTTTCCAGGGGGAGGGCGGGAGAAAGGGAGTAAATCTGGAGTTGAAATGAAGGTCGTCTTATCGGTCTGGCATGGCGGCTTTTCTGTTCGGCGCGTTCTGGAGGTTACTCGTTCCTTCCAAGTCAGATCCATAAGAAGGTGTTATTTCTGAGGGGCAGCTGCCGGACATATTTCAGAAGGAGAGTAGGAAGGAGGACCTCCCCAGGCTTTGTCAGGGCTCTGTGGCTGAACGCCTCCTCCAGCTGGTCTGACCAGTCTGGCTCATGTCCCGGTCAGTGGACAGATTTGATCTGGGGATGGTTCATTCCTGGGAGTTTTGGGCCGCGGGGTGCAGGGCGGGGATGGTAGCCAATGTCTGACGGCGGTTCTGGATGGAGGAGGCCAGGTTAAGTCCGGGTCCGCTCGCAGAAACAGCTGCTGCAGTCCAGGAACAGGACGCAGATCTGAGTAATGTGCCAGAACTTTCTGTTGCCATTGTGAACTTTCCATTGGTCAGCAGTGTGGGAGTCTTGTTTAAAAACTGGACTGTGGTTTTTAAACACTTGGGGCCCGATGTACTAAACCTGATTTTCAGGTCCTCATCTTACTCATTATGCCCAGGAACCATGCGTCTTATGTATGAAACTGCTGCACGGGGCTGAAACCACCACTGAAGTATGCATGTAATCTAGGTGAGTCATCTGAAGATGCGCTTCTGTCCTTTATGCATATGCATTTAAGGGTGGATTGCGCGAATAAAGGGCGACAATGTTATAAGTGTGGCTGATTATTTATTCTGTTGAATTTACTAAAGTTCACAGACTTAACAAGGGTCCATTTGTGTGTGAAATTCCTCCACCTCTAAAGAGCAGGCGTAAACTGATGCGCAAGCTAGACCGAGACAGCGGCTGGTGACACCAGCTGAGCATTAACCTGCAATGTCCTTTAATAAAGTATGGCTACGCGTATGCTCAGTACCTTTCCCAGGAGTGCCGTTCGGGAACCCTAAGCAAGCTACAGGATTTGATTTAGTGAATAACTCTGTGTACGATGGATTTCACTGTTCCAATAATGTAATCATTTGTGTGCCACAGCAAAGCTGGAAAAGACACTTGAAACCTTACATTTTTGTAGAAACAACTGGTGAAAAAAATCCTAGTAAAAAAAAAAAAAAAAAGGATTGAGAGGCTCATAAATATGAGCTACACCAGCTGCTCTGGATCAGGGCATGTGCCATAATAGAGTAGGGCAGTGGGGGATCATCGAAAAAAGATTCCAACAGCCAGGCAGTAGAGTCATCTCAATAAGCTTGTCAGCATGTGCGTGCGTGTGTGTGAGACAGACAGACAGACAGACAGACTGAGTCAGAGGCAGAGAGAGATGTATTCTCATGCATGTTCAAAGCAGCGGAGAAAATGAGAGTTGTGAGTTACTGAGCAGAGCCTCCTCTCCCTGTGGAGAGGGTTAGATGTGCGTTATCGTCGTAAGCGCACTGTGAGCATCACCTGTGTTGGGCTGCAGGGTGTCTGAGGGGAATAGAAGCGTTCTACATATTCGATGGCGAATACACGCTGAAGAACAGCGTGCTGAATCCCCCGCCACGCCAAGAGAGGAAACGTGGCGGAGAGAGGCTTCCTGCTCGTCTCACATAAACCAACACCGTTCCGGGTCTCCTCATTATCCTTATCCCTCACGGTCTCTGGCAGAAACCGTGGACCTCCACTTGGAAATTGTTGTCGGATGGCAGAGGAAGAAAGCGTTTTATAAGAAATGAAACGGTATGTCAGTATAAAATAGATGATGATTGAACCGGTATTCAGTTTTTGAGCCTCGTAGGTTAATGGCCCCGTTTTCAGAGATCCAGTAACGCACCTGGGGTGTGCTGAGCTTGATGAATTGTTCTCCTCCAAAAAGGTGAGTGGCTCACCTCACACCTGCGTTTGGATCTCTGAACCCGAGCCTTATTTGGACGTGGCAGGGATAACCCCAGTGACTTGGCCCCAGGACTCAAACTGCCATGTATGTCAAACAGACAGAAGGTCGCAGACAGGCCACTGGCTCCCACTACACACGCCTTTAGCTGTTCACCTGCATATTCTGCCCTTTCATAACATGACTGCCTCACCTTCTCACAGTTTCAGCTGCCTGTTAATATTAATTTATTGTCAAAATTTGGTATCAATATTAATAATTGTTTTGAATTTCGTGTGTGAAGCCATCTAAGCTGAACCTTTTCTGTGAACTGTGGTCCATTCTGCAGTGATATCACTAGGACGCAATTTTCAGCTCTGTCAGTGATTTAAAAACAAAATGGCCCCACTAATTCAAACTAGTTTGGAGAAAGTTTTTCCATTTTAAATGATTTTTTTGAAAATAGAAACTTAAGTTCATTATTGCATTTCATTTGCATTTCTGGCACTGCTAATTTATTATCTGTGTCGCCATCCACATCTCAATATATTTTAATAAAATGCTTGCAGAGGATGATACAATTGTTCAGCACTCCCTCAAACACATAAATTCAGCAAAGTAAACCAAGCATTTCAGTTAAGTATTTAGATGCCTTATTGAGTACCAAATGCCTAATTCCATTAAGAAATGGAAAATTTCCAAAGACTAATTCCTCACTTCTAGAGAGATAGCGCAGGGATGGAAACATAGCGACCGTTTGATGATTCATCTGTGAACCGGTGAGGTCAGAATTGAGGGATGATCCCTCGTCATCCCCTTGCTTCGGTTGTGTGAGAGACTCCCGTCTCTTCCTTTGAGTCAGGATTAGGGGTCTCTTTGTGCGCTTGACCTGCAGGCTGGAAGTGGTTTGAGAATTACCAGGATCAGTTACACAGCGTATAGGGCGGTGGGATTAACTTTATTGGGGGTAGGTGGGCTGGGCACCATTTTTGGGTGGTTTTATAGTGCATTAGCTGCCATTGTAATATCTTCATCCTGCAGTATGATAGGGCCAAAGCAGTTTGGGGTTATCAGTGATTTAATTTCACCATTCACAGAAGTTTGGGTGCTGAAGGGGTCCTTCTTGAGCTCCCGTCTTTGAATACCTAATGCACTCTGTCGCTAGGCATTGTACCCCACTGTATATGGTGCTGTACTGAGCCATTTCCTACATACTGAACTGTTTCCTTGTCAGTCTTTTTGTGGAATGTGATAATTCTGACAAATTTTTAACTACTCTCATTGACTTTTTTGAGTACGGCTCTTTCCCTCGGGCAGTGGCTGTACACTTGCTGAAATGTCAAAGATTTGAAAGATGTGTTTGTGCGTGTGGCGCAGGGCTTTGTTCTCAGCTGTGAATGGCGCATGCGGGAGCAGTGCAGGATGGGACGGGGGCGTCGGGGACCTGCCAGGCGTCCTGCGCGTTTCCGTTTCGGGATGTCCGCCCGCCGGGCGCTAAAGTGTCTCGTCGGCGCTCTTCCCTGAGGTGACGTGAGGCGTCTGAAGAGCTTGTGTCAGCACACAGCCCCACGTGCTTCTGGAAAACCAGAGAACGGTGACATGCCGCGCTAAGGCAGGGGAGACTTGCGTTCCAGCCAATTGCTCATACGTTATTGGACCATTAAGTAGTGGGCATAGGGTGCGTTTAGTTTGCAGCGGTAATGCGCTGTCCGTATGTAAGGCACCCAGAGGGGTAGATCAGCACTGCGAGCACAGGGGAGCACAGGGTTCGCACTGAGAGCCCAGAGGAGCCCAGGGGTCACACTGAGGGCCCAGAGGGGTAGATCAGCTTGTGTAAGAGCAGCTGCACTCTGGGGCCCTGGGGGCTCCCTGCTCCCTCATGACAGGACCGCTCTGACTGCGTCATTTCACAGCTTCCCTTTCTCTACCTGTGGCTCAATGGGTTCTGTTTTTCGGGGCATCAACCGTCCTTTAGACTTAAGGTAAAAAAGACTGCTGACTCATCTAGTGATCAGAACCACAGAGACTCCTGGGCAGCCTTCGGTAACTGATGAGCTCTATAATGCACTATAACAGAGGGTTACAGTGCTCACAGGCAACTTCCATTGATGTAGTGTCTGAGCGAAATGAATTGTGATTTAAAAGCTGCCAAAGGGAATCGGAACGTAGCCGGTCCTAATACGGTTGCGCGCAATCACGTTCTGCTTCGCTTGAGTCCGGGAATGAGGCAGCACATTGCTCTGCAGTGGTGCGGACTGAGGCTCTGCGGTCATGACCCAGTTCCTGTCGCTGGGTCGCCCGGGAGAGGCGGGAGGCTGGCGGAGCGGCATTCTGGGCTTGAGGATGTGCACCTCAACTCAGCCATACTTCATTGTCATTTTGCCTGTTTCTAGTTCTGGTGGGGTTTGTTTGCGTTGTTAAATGCAGTTGTTTTGTCCGATGACAGAGGCTTTCAGCTGAAGTGGCTTCCAGGCTGAGTGCTATGCCAGCTATGTCAGGAATCTGGAGAGGTGGCACGGTGGCTCATGGACAAGCCCCATGTTCCGCTATTGTTCCTGGCAACGCCTGGCCTGCCTCTCTGCCGATGAAACGCGACTCCAGCGACACGGCGGTAAAGGGCGGGAAGCCCACAGGCTGACATCAAGGCGGTCTCTGAAGCCGTCCGTCTTCGGTTGTTACCGTGGTGTTGCGTCTTCGGCTGGAGGAGGGCGTGTCTCAGTCCAGAAGAAAGGGACTTGTCTACACTTCTGCAGAAGGATGTTTTTCTAGTTTGATTAGAATTACTTGTATCAGTGCCTTCATGGGGTTTTTCAGTAATTCCTCTATACTAGTCCCAAATGACTTGAGTTGGTCCCAGAACCCTCTCTGGGCTGGGTATGTCAATCAATTATCATTATACTGAAAAAGGAAATGACACAAAACAACAGACGGTAGCTTGCCTAGCTTGTCAAAAGAAGCGTGGGAGTAGCCTTGTTATAATAGAGTTATTGGAAGAAATCGTGTTTTCACTCATTCATTCAGATGGCCATATTCTGGAGTTTGGCCTATTTCATGAGGAAAGAAAAGACATGGGGCTTTGCGTTTGACTGCATGCTGCACTTGGCTTGATGGCATAAAACAGCTGTCACTGGCTCCCCTGGAGGTGGGGAGCCACTCCACTGGATGGAACTCTCTGGTGATGGGCTGACAATTGGGCCGTAACATCAATAAAGGAGGAGTAAATAAAATCAAAATATTTTAACTGCGAGCCAGAATTACGCCTGTTCATTGTTTAGGATAGTTTTTATATGCTTTTTTTTGTGCTGCACCTGCTCACAGCCAGTTTGAGTACTGCCTTTTCTCTTAAAGTCAAAGATCTACCAATTATACCATGGCTTCCTCTTAGCTGAGCCTGAGATGCAAACTAAGAGAAAGCTGATGACGTAAGGAATGAAAATAAGGTGTCTGAATAAGGATCGCTCTGCCTAAAAGGCTTCGAGAAGAGAAGCAGAGAAATGAAGCGTGAGAAAGAGAAAGAGAGAGTGAGAGGTAAAACTGGCCTTAGGTATAATGGTAAATCTGGAGAGTGGAAACGCTTTACTCTCAAGGTGATGACATTTATAGCCATATGGGTCACTCTGTTTTAACCTCTAGTTAGCTAAGGACTTGAAAGGACTTTGTGTGAGCTAGGGTGACCTCTGTCTTTGTAGTCAGGAAGAGTCACTGTTGCTGAAAATGATCTGTCACAGAGGCAGAGACGACGTGGCTCCCACCATGCTTCAGAGCTGGAGGAGAGAGGGGTGCAGGGGAGAGGAGGGGAGGGAGGTGTAGGAGAGAGGAGGGGAGGGGAGGGGAGGGGAGAGGAGGGGAGGGAAGAGAAGAGGAGGTGTGGGCTAGAGGTGAGAGAGGGATGGATGAGCTCAGAGTAGTGGTCCCACAGTGGTCCCAAACCTGCTCCTGGAGATCTACCCTTCTGATAGGTTGTCTGTTCAAACCTAATTTGTCACACCTGACTTCACTAATTAGCAGCTCAGTGGGTTCCCTAGCTGTTGAATGCAGTGGGCTTTGTTAGGGTTGGAAATGGTACATCTCCAGATGGGCTGGGAACCACTGGGGTAGAGGAGAGATGTGTTGGATAAAGGCAGGAGAGGGAGGTGCGGGTGAGAGAGGAGGAGGTAGGGCTAAAGGGGGGAGGAGGTAGGGCTAAAGGGGGGAGGAAGAGAGGAGTACGATAGTGGGAGTTTGAGGAATAGCCATGCTGCTGAGTGTGTGGTTTCTGTTCTGCTAGAGCGGAGCCAGATCTAATAGTGACTGAAGGGGCTATTCATTATCATTATCTGCTGGCATTCTGCCTCTCTGTCCTCTCCCTGTCTGTCTACCACTGACTCTGTCTAACACTCCATCTGTCTCTCATCTCCCTGTCTGTCTACCACTGACTCTAACACTCCATCTCTTTCTCTCCTCACTATATCTCACTGACTCTCTGTAATGCTCCCTTTGTTTCTCTCTCAGCTCACTGCCTATCTATCAACTTGACTTTCTCCAACTCTCTTTCACTCTCTCGAAGTGTTGAAGAGTTGCCCGTAAGGTCTTGTCAGCACAGTGTTCAGGGTCTGGCTGGTGGCTCGTCCTTCTGAAAGCCTGGCCCTTGGGATGTGATCAGATATGAAGTCCTGATGATGCAGTCCTGCAGTGAAGAGAGTGCGCAGCTCAGCTGGTGGGCTGTGCCCTTAAAAACTCCACCGCAGCCTTTCTGAAAGGACTGGCTGAGGACATTAAGGAAATGGGACGGGTATTCTAAATTCGGAGAAAAAACAAAACCTACCCCCTGTTTGTGGGTGTGTGTGGGTGTGGGTGTGTGCAGTGTGGCTGTCGTTGTGGCGGTTAAGCATATAATTTAGTGATTATTCCTCTGTGTTTGTATTTGGATGTGTTGCTGTGTGCTTTGCCATTGTTTACATGCGTTTCCTGCCAATAAAGCATTGTGAATGAGGGCAGGGGAGTAAACAATACTTAGCGAGGAAGTAAGCCCCATCGCTAGCTACATCACGTCAACAAATTAAATTGCAGTCAGCTAACCTTTTGTGCATGACCAGATTACAATAGCTGACATGATACCAAGCTAACCGGCTAACTAAAAAGCATTGATATTAACTAGTTAAGTGGTTTCTATGTCAGATTGGTTTTGTTCAAACAACACGGTGGTAAAAGTTGCCAGCTAGACTGAAGTCAGTAACCGTTTGAGGAACTAACTGCTTCCTGCTGTGTTGTGCTGGAGGAGGGGTTTCTCTCCTGTGTGCTCCTGGGTCCGATAGGCCTGCAGGGGCCTACTTTTATTATCCCTTAATACAACCATTGGATTATTTACCTCACTCAGGGGTATAGCAAAGTGCCAACCCTGACTTTGAACCTGAAACCTCACAGTTAACCTTCTGGAATCTGTGACCTCAACCACTGCATTGCACAACACAACACAGTACTGTCAGGTATTCAGCCGATTCAAAGTATGCTGCCTTTGCCGTGACAAATGCATTTCGTCTCACAGTTTAGAAATGATGCATTTTCTCTTGTTGCATTTGTGGGACAGCAATAGTACCAGAATTACCCTGTCATTGAACATGTTCACTTAACTTTACACGACAGATCCTAAATGTAGTGCAAATTTCCCAGTGTTTTTTAATGGTCAGAGCTGGCAGAAAGAGTTCTCCTTGCATGTCCTCTGTTATAAATATCCACGCTTGGCGAGGCCCCATTCTCTGAATGCTTATGAGTTGATGTAATCTTGCAGATGTGGTGTGTGTTTATTGTAATGGGGCATTCTCTGAAAGGGAAAAATATATACCTGGTTATTAAAATGTACCTAAATAAAAAATGTTCTGTGTATTGTAAGCATCCAGTTGTGTGGTTGTGTATTTTTTGTAAATGGTGCTTGTTGCCTCAATGATAATGAAGGAATACTTGGAGTTCCTGTATTGAGTGGTCAGTATGTGGTGTTCCTGCTGACCAATGAAATGTGTGTCTTTAGGAAAGGGGCCTCTGCAACAGGGGCTGATAAAGTGAAGACGTAAAGAAGTGGCGGCATTGTGTCTGTGGTGTTCCCCGCGGACCCATTCTTGGGCAATTCCTCTTCTGTGACTAAGCACTTGGGCATTCCCAGCAGATGCAGTGCAGTTCTAGATAGCAGCACTCCATAGGGGATATCCAGAGCTTTGTACCGAAACTAGCTTTATCAATCTTACTGTGCCTGTGACTGACTAGCATTGTGTTTGGCTTCTAATCGCAGAGAGGGTATGTATCATAGTACAGCCCACCCCAGCTCTGTTTCCCACGGGGTCAGGACCCCTACATCCTGTTTGCGGGTGCATAGAGGGTGCTGGGTGAAGCCTAGAGTGCAGCACCTGAAGGGGAAACAGTGGCTGTGTGCGTGTGCGTGTGTGTGCATGTGTGTGTGTGCGTGTGATCCGCCGCTGAAAGGGCTCTTTGTCCGAGGCTGGGACACCCCTCACCGGGGCTCACAGCCGAACAGGACGGCAACAGGTGCCTCACACCCCCCACCAGCTGCCTTCCACCATGCTGTCTGCACTGCTGCCCAGGTGGCTGCTCTCAGAACTGCTGCAGTTAATCATTCATTTTCCCTCCCTGACTGACACACGCTGAGAGGAGAGAATTCCTGGTTTTCCCTCCCTGACTGACACACGCTGAGAGGAGAGAATTCCTGGTTTTCCCTCCCTGACTGACACGTGCTGAGAGGAGAGAATTCCTGGTTTTCCCTCCCTGACTGACACGTGCTGAGAGGAGAGAATTCCTGGTTTTCCCTCCCTGACTGGCACGCCCAGAGAGGAGAGACTTCCTGGTTTTCTCTCCCTGACTGACACATGCTGAGAAGAGAGAATTCCTGGTTTTCCCTCCCTGACTGACACACACTGAGAGGAGAGAATTCCTGGTTTTCCCTCCCTGACTGACACACGCTGAGAGGAGAGAATTCCTGGTTTTCCCTCCCTGACTGACACATGCTGAAAGGAGAGAATTCCTGGTTTTCCCTCCCTGACTGACATGCTGAGAGGAGAGAATTCCTGGTTTTCCCTCCCTGACTGACACACGCTGAGAGGAGAGAATTCCTGGTTTTCCCTCCCTGACTGGCACACGCTGAGAGGAGAGAATTCCCAGTTTTCTCTCCCTGACTGACACACACACACACACACAGAAGAGAATTCCTGGAGCGTTGCTCCTCCTCATCATCACACTGCCATGATGTTTGCTTCCTGGTCTTCCGACGCTTTGATGGCAGGACGTGGCTCAGCTTTGGCCCCAGGGCTCAGTGTTTGAGCAGTGCTGTCGTGAGCACTTCCTTTCTTTCAACGGGACGTTTTGTAAACGATTCATTCTTTCTGTATAGATTCATCACGTCCTGTAGCTGTATTGATCTTATGTTTGCATTAGAGGAAAACTTCTGCTTATTGCAGATAATGGCAGCAATTATAATTGTTTACGCTGTTAGTACGATATAAATTGGTAATAAAAAAAATGTTTTCCCCCTCTGTAGTTCATTTTTTTGATTTATAGATATCTCAATGCTTGATAATTGCTTGAGCAAGTTTGTATTTGTGTGAAGATGTGTTCACACTAGTATGTGCGCGCGCATGTGTGTGTGCGTTGCAGGTTTGGAGAGAGCGAGATAGAGTGTGTGTGTGTGTGTGTGTGTGTTCGATATGGAATGTTGGTTTAGCAGCGGCTTGCTTTGTCTGTAAGACAGGGCCCA
This sequence comes from Conger conger, assembly GCF_963514075.1. NCBI lineage: Eukaryota > Metazoa > Chordata > Actinopteri > Anguilliformes > Congridae > Conger > Conger conger. The sequence continues at coordinate 25,261,150 of NC_083776.1, read as the reverse complement.
AGCAGGAGGAGGGTGTGTGATCTGTCCCTGACCTGAGAATAGAGCGGTTTCCTGAGTGGGAGGCTAACGCCGTGTGCTTCCTTCAGCTCTCACGCCAGTGCCGGTCTCCCCGGCAACAGGCCCAGGGTCACCTCAGCGACCACGCTCAACCGGCCACAGGGTGTGGCTCCCCCCCCCATGTCATTGTTTGGCCAGGGATTTGCATAGTTTCATGTTTGAGTCTCTCCTTATTATTTCTTCCAGTGAAATGAGGCGTGTTATGTTTTTGGATCTAATCTAAGTACGCAGGAAAGAAGGCTGAAGTTAATGAAGGTCACACAGTATTGATTGTGGGTGGGGGCGTTGTTTGTCTCTCAGACTGAGTGCGGTGTGTTTTGAATTACAGAGTGAGAATGGCCTTCCCACACAAGGCAACGCTCCACACTACAGCAGCTACAATGCAGTCTATATATTAATACTGTTTGGCATCTGCAGTCCTTAGTATTTAACCTAATACGAGGTAGCTGCCGTCCATTCTGTACTTGCACTGTGTACAGGGATCTACAGTTCATACTGTATTAGTATTGTATACTGGTAAATTAGCTGCAGTCTATTCAATATGTATACAGTTTTTATACTGTGTATTACATTACATTTGGCAGACGCTCTGGAGGTACAGTTGATTCAACTAAGCAGGAGACAATCCTCCCCTGGAGCAATGCAGGGCCTTGCCCAAGGCCCCAACGGCTGTGCGGATCTTATTGTGGCTACACCGGGATTCGAACCACCGACCTTGCGTGTCCCAGTCATTTACCTTGAGCACTACGCAGTTTTTTTTTTGCAATATTATCTTCATGTCTTTTATGCGATCACAGTGTCTGCACTGGGAGGAACAGTTGAGGATGATTGAGAGACGGGTCGAGATTAATTCTTCCATCCGTGTAGTTCATTTAAAGAACAGATGCTATTGAAGACTGTAATCCCAGGTTAGGATAATCCCAGATAACAGAGTAAAAAAAAAAAAAAAAGAACTCAACCAAATTGGGCTCTTTAAATGTGCATGCATTTATCTCTGTTTGTTTGTTTAAGAGTGGTGTGGATTATAAGGGATTACTCAGCCCGGCCTCTGCTCTGTGCTCTGTCAACTGACTGCATGGAGTGGGTGCTAGGAGCAGCCAGAGGGAGAGGGCGGCTCTGTGTGGGAAGGGCATAGACTGTAGGAAAAATATCAACCCAGTGCCTGTTATGTCACCATTGACTATCCATCGGCTTGGGAAAACCATTTTAAAATGGCAGAAGCGATAGTTTCACGCGCCGCTGTGTAGCCTACTATTTGGAGCCTGAGACTGTGCAGTAGGGAAAGCCTTTATATGGGCATGACGTCCACAGTGAGAGAGATTGATTCTGCAGTGATGTAAACTGCTCCTGATTCGTCCACAAGATGTTCCTGTACTGTCCACATAACGCAATAACTTAAGAAATGAGCAATGGGGAGACATTTGGTGAAGAAAAACATTGATTAGGCTATGACCATTTTCTGTGGGAAATAATGATTGACTTTGATATGGTTACCATGGAGTTACATTTGAAGGAAGTTAGACTGGAGGCAACTGCTCTGGTGCTCATGAGCAACGTCCCTCAGCAAGACCGGGAAATGAGCTTCAGAAAGGCTGGTTTCGGCTGCTTTTTGAGGGACTTTCCTGGCCTTTGTGTGCGGGCTGGGGGCAGCCTCATCACTGATGTCATGTGACCGTGCCAGATCACTTCCTCTTTATGACAGGTGGCAAGCGCTGCGTACCGTTAGAGAATCAATGCAGGGACTGCATTATCAGTGTTATCTCCTGGCACACCTCTGAGTAAAGACGCTACGACCGCGAGCCTCTGGCTTTGTATTTTTAACCTGTACCGCAGCATCCCCCTGGGTGGGGGATTCTTCAGAGCGGAGGGGCGGAGGGCCGAAGCCGTCTTACTCATAGCGGTCCCACGGGTTGCCAAGCCATGACCTGAATCCTCTCACCATTGATCCTTACTCTCACTTACCACTCATTTCTCTATTTGTTTTTTGGCAGGTGCCAGACATTTGCTAAACAAATTTGCCAAACTGTGGAAAAAAAGTGAACACAAGCAGAAATGTATTTACTTTTACCACTGGTCTGGTGGAGTGTTTTATTCCAGTTTTAGCTCTTTTAGCTCATTGGTCTGAGTGTGTTTTATTCAAGCGTTAGCTCTTTTAGCTCACTGGTCTGAGTGGAGTGTTATATTCGAGTGTTAGCTCTTTTAGCTCACTGGTCTGAATGTGTTTTATTCCAGTTGTAGTTCTTTTAGCTCACTGGTCTGAGTGTGGTGTTTTATTTGTGTGTTAGCTCTTTTAGCTCACTGGTCTGAATGTGTTTTATTCCAGTTGTAGTTCTTTTAGCTCACTGGTCTGAGTGTGGTGTTTTATTTGTGTGTTAGCTCTTTTAGCTCACTGGTCTGAGTGTGGTGTTTTATTTGTGTGTTAGCTCTTTTAGCTCACTGGTTTGAGTGTGGTGTTTTATTTGTGTGTTAGCTCTTTTAGCTCACTGGGTCTGAGTGTGGTGTTTTATTCGTGTGTTAGCTCTTTTAGCTCACTGGTCTGAGTGGAGTCTGAGGCAGTTATATAAGAAAGTGCTGGGTTTCATGTGACTGTTTCAGGAATCAGAAATGTCTCTCTCTTTCTCCATCTTGTCTCTCACTATATGTCTATGTCTCTGTGTTGGTGTCTCTCTCACTATAACACTGGTATTAGTAGAGAGGTATCTGAGGTATCTGAAACTGACCCGGTGCCATGGCCCTGAAACCAGGCGTTGGGGCGGGGCCTCGCTGCTCTCGGTGATGCGCTGTGGAAGGAACTCTGCCCCCCGCCCCCAGACCTGCTCATTGCTGCCATTGTCAGTCCGTGACTCAGAGCATCCAGGACGCTGGCCAGGAGGAGAGCGCTGCAGGTGACTCTAGCCGCAGTGCTCTGATCCCTGTGAATGCCCCTTAGAGTGGGAGCTGTTCTAAATGTTCGTCAACTCAGCGATTCATTGAAGTGGGACGTTGTTTATCACAACATGATTTTTTCGCTCCTTTTCGAACTCACGAGATTAAAAGTTCAGTATTCTGGCATTTGATCGGTCTTTTAAACCATTTTGAGCCACAGGGTTTGTTCTTCCCTCTTGTCAAGTCTCTCCAGATAAGGTCATTGACCAAACTTGCAAATGGGAGCCTGTAATAATAGGCACAGGACCCTCTCCCTGGTGGAATGAGGGTGTGGTCCCACTGACCATGTCTGGATGTGAACACTAGGACATTCAAACACATCTGGGACTGGTGGTCTCGTGAGATGCTGGTGTTTACCGATGCGTCTCCTTTCTGCTTCAGGAAATGCCCACCTGTATGTTGAACCAAACGTCAGTAACACTAAAGAAATCCCTCCCAACGGAAGCGGAATTACCCTTACTTTTTCATTGCGCTGTTCTTATAATAATAACGAGTGATTATTATAAGAACAGCGCAATGAAAAAGTAAGGGTAATTCCGCTGTGTACAGTTGATGTACAGTTGATGTACAGTTGATTAGACTAAGTAGGGGACATTCCCCCCCTGGAGCAATGCAGGGTTAAGGGCCTTGCTCAAGGGCTGAACAGCTGTGTGAATCTTTCCGTGGCTACACCGGGGCTTGAACCACCAACCTTCCAAGTCCTGTGTATGAGAGGATAGCAACGCTTCTGCATCCCAACGAGCTGCTGTGTGACAGCCGGTCCTTTCTGTGGCCTGTGTTTCTGCGAAGTGTGTTTCTGCCTGAACGCACTGTGGTGTGGCCCCCTTCCTCAGTCCACAAGAACGGCCTGTCCCAACCCCCTCCCCCCTTCCCCTTAAACTCAACACCCCCTCCCTTAAACTGAACCCCCTCCCCCTTAAACTCAACATCCCCTCCTTTAAACTCAACCCCCTCCCCCTTAAACTCAACACCCCCTCCCTTAAACTCAACCCCCTCCCCCTTAAACTCAACACCCCCTCCCTTAAACTCAACACCCCCTCCCTTAAACTCAACGCCCCCTCCCCCCTTAAACTCAACCCCCCCCCCTTAAACTCAACCCCCCCTCCCCCTTAAACTCAACCCCCCCTTAAACTCAACGTCCCCTCCCCACCTTATACTCAATGCCCCCCACCCCCCCACCCCCCCACCCCTCCAGACTGCTACTGCTCGGCAACAGGAAGGAGATGGGAAACAAAGAGCCCACTTCCTATGGAGTCCAACATTCCCCACAATGGTGCAGGAAATGCCTGGCAACGGCTGAGTGCTCGCAGAGCGCGAAGGAGAGATAAACCACTGCGTCAGAGCCCTGCCAGCACTGTAGGGTCCCTCTCTCTCCCTCTCTCCCTCTCTCTTTCTCCCTCTCACTCCCTCTCTCTTTCTCCCTCTCCCTCCCTCTCCTTCTCCCTCCCTCTCTTTCCCTCTCTTTCTCTCTTTCTCTCCCTCTCATTCATTCATTCTTTCTTTTTCCCCT